>NW_015150619.1:909123-914557 GCF_000732505.1 Cyprinodon variegatus
CATTCTAGGAGATATCTCGACACCTTCAAGCAGACATGGGCAATGTGGAGTCAACAAGTCATCTCCATGTCATGTATTTGTTCTACCCAGCCACTGAAGCACGTGAGTTCAATCTTTACTGTGAATTAACCTGTGCAGATTGGACTCACCTGGTTAATTGGCTGGGTAGATTAAATACATGACATGGAGATGACTTGTTGACTCCACATTGCCCATGTCTGCTTGAAGGTGTCGAGATATCTCCTAGAATGGGCGTTACCTCATCTCTCTACCTTGCGCGCAGCATATCTGCCAGGACGGCAGAACCAGGTTGCAGACTCTCTATCCCGTTAGGCCTCTTTTCACTGCGACGTAGTGCGCATTATCTGGAACCTCTTTGGGCAGGCAGAGGTAGATCTATTTGCCACAGAGGAGTCAATCCATTGCCCCCAATGTTGTTCCCTGACCGGGGTGGCAGGCGCACGGGGCCAGGACGCATTGGCTCCCCGGGCAGCTTTGAGGGGGGTGCTGCTTGAAGCAATATGTGCTGCTGCTTCATGGTCTTCCCCAACCACCTTCACAAGGTTCTACAGTGTCAATGTGGCTGCCCCTCATCCGCTGGGTAAGGTCCTTTTACAAGGTTCTGCTGGGCCCTCTCAGTGAGATATGTGCTCAGGATTCCTTGTGACGTCGTTGACATCAGTCATTCAGTGCTTTCAGCACTGCCCTCTGGCGGTCAGTAGGGATAAAATAGAACGTAAGTTATGTATGTAACTATGGTTCTATGAATCCCGGTCAGAGCTTCTCTGTCACTCAGAATCCTTGCTTTTGCTAGAAGATTATGTAGGAACAGAGCAATGGATGACACCAGTCTATATAGCTTCTGAGTGGTCATCCTGTGTCACAGATGTGACTCTGTTGGCATAATTACTTGAACTGCGCATGCCCGAAGGGAACATTCAGCGCTTTCAGCACCACCCTCTGGCGGTCATCCGGGATTCATAGAACCGTAGTTACGTACGTAAATTTAATTTTATATAAACCTATCAAATCCGTTTTACAGTACAGATTAATGAATGTAAGAGTTGGATTTGGATGACTATGTTTAGTAGAGTGTCAGGGTCCTTATTCAGTGTATCAAAGAATGCTACAGGTGCATAAATAAATAATCACACAGGAAGAATACTATGTGGCAGCCCAAATATTTAGTCTAGGATTCCAGAACAATGAAACTCATAGATTTGTAGCAGCCCTGCTTTCCAACAAGCACCTTAAGATGGACCTATTCACAGTGCAGCGCGATTGTCCGTGAGACTTTTTTTTGTTGCTAAATTCAATTACATGATGATGCAAAAACATCATCAGAAATCATTCAGCCCATTCTCAGATAAGGTGGTTGCAGCACTTAGATATGATGAGCCAAGGCAGATCTGACAGTTTTTGGACATTTGTGCTTATATACATTTAAAGCATCCAGTGCTGATTGTGAAAGAAGATTTAGTTTAATGAACCTTGTCAAAACAGCATCCAGAATGTGTCATATTTGGACAACAATTGGAGAAGTGAGAAGGAAAGACCTGAATAAAAGATAAAATAAAAAAAATATTCAGGTGACATTTCATAAGATTTTTTAATTATTGATATTAATTATGAAATGATTATACTATTATAGTATTTATGTTGAACACTACAAAAACAGCATAATTCAAGAGAAACATTAGTTTATTCTGTATCGGAAGCTTCAACACGCAGTGCAGTGTGCAAAACGTGAATCTTTTAAGGTGAACAAGAAGTTATGTCTGAAAGGTGTAATGTCCGAATTTCCTTAAGAGCAGGACCCTCTGGCCAAAGCAGGACTCATACATACACATCTCATGACCAACAAAATGTTTTATTTCATCACTTAAATTAAAGGGAACTAATGGACATTGCTGCTCAGCAGAAAAGTACAATGACATTGTTATTGTAATACACAGTGAGGGGGCATAAGCCTTCAAGTGATTTTCGCTTGGGGCCCCCCTAATTCCTTGAAACGGCCCCTGGCTCTAGGCCTGCAGGCTATATCCTGCCTCCAATAAAGTTGTATCAAACCTGCAAGAGGATTTCATAGATCCTTATTAATGGTAATGAGGTATCCCAAAATGCACCTCATCAGCAGCCCAAATGCTGCTTGTGGTAAGCCCTGCTGTGTTCCTGTAAAATTATTTATTTGGTTATTGGGTGGAGACGGCACTGACAAACATCCAGGTTATTCCCACTGATGTACATCCTGAAGGACAGCGAGAGTTTCCCCAGCTTATCAAACAATAAAGAACCTGTTGCCAAATAGGAAACAAGCCAAGCATGGTGCTTAAACAAAATGGGGTAAAGTGCAGAGAAAATAAAACTCCTTTGGTTTTTGACTTTACATCTCTATGATATAATTATATTTCAATGATTTGTAAAGATAATTCCCCTTATTGGAGGTGTTTTTTTGTTTTTGTTTTCTCAGTAAGTAACTGGAATGAACCTCATGCCATCCACCAATGCCCTAAAGTAACCCTCTGCCCTGCAGTAGCCTGTCCATGACCCTGTTTCTGTGATGGTGTTATCAAAATACCTGTAACACTTTCCTATAGTTGTAAAACCTAAAGTTATCAGTCTTCTTGTCAAAGTGCCATGGTTCCACTGTGGCAGCTGGACTACAGTAACCTTCGTGAATCAGGATCTGCTATCTCTGACTAACTTTCACATGAAAACAGCTCCTTATCTTCTGGAGTCGGATCGTACAAGATGTCAACGTACAGAGTTATCAGAACAAGAACTATAGAGGTCTAGAAAGCCATATAACCCAGGCATAGCGGCGACGAGTGAATTCCATCTACCATGATTTGATTTGAAGAGAATTTGAAAAGTTTGAAAATAATTGATAAAACTATAGGAAATATAGTGGAAGAATCTCATTCTGAAGTTATTTCTTCTTCCATGTTTTGCATTTAGTTAAGAGAACCGCATGTTGCTGTTAGAGTTTTTTCTTTTTAATCAGAAAATGAACAAAGAATTACAATAATGATTTCTTTTGTCATCTGGATCTTTTTTTTCCAGGAGTTGGAGCAGTATAAAAGAAATGCAGCAAAGTCATGGAGAGAACTGGAGCTTGGGAAATAGAAGAAAGTGTTATAACACACATACAACACATCAGTATGTACATATAGCATATGTTTATTTCATTCTGTTACATCTTCTGTTAAACAGGGTAATCATTTTGTAAGATCAGCCAAAGTATTTGATAATAAACGACAGGAACAGTGGAGGTTTTGCTGCATGGCTATGCCGTAGAACCCAGAGGAAGCACTGCCACATTTATTGTAAGACATTCAAGAGGATTCCAAAAAATCAGGATACACAATCAACTGTAGTAAATCTAAATTTTCTCAAGGTATGATGGTTTGATCATACTGATGGCTTGACCAAGATTTAAAAATGTGGAAACTGAGAAAACTGGGGAAAAAGGAGGACTTAACTTGTCAGATCTAAGGCATTTAAAATGGTGAAACTGATTAAATATTGGGAAAAAAATATAAAAGGCCAGGTTGGACAGATATTGAGACTGTTTTATACTCCCCATTCAATTTTAGAGAGAAACTGTTTCAAAAGGAGAGCTTGACAGTCCTAGGTCTTGGGCCCTCTAAGGATGTTTCGAATAAAGTATCCAATTTACAAAGTCCCTCATATCTTACAGAAATACTCCTCCTTGTGGCTAAACTGTTTGTGTTGGGGACAAAAAAGGCTTATTGAAAACAGCGGAAATTAGGCCATATTTCTATTACAGGAGATTTTCCAAAGATGGACTGCTTATCAGTTTTGAAGAATCAATAAAAATTGGAATGAAAGCATTATTTCTAGAAATACGATTCAGAAAAGGCCTGAAATCCAAAAGTCAAACTGAATTCATGAACCCCATCTTGGATGATCTAGTCACCTAAAGAGCAAATAACAGCTTCGGCGTTTTATAAATAGAGCAAACTTTCAAGAAACGAAGAATCTACAAATACTTTATTGTTGTAGCAAAAGATTAGGGACTAAATAAAAGGGAGGAGCAGTGGCTAGGGATCCAGTCAGATTACGGAAGCTACATTAGAGAGGCAAAGGGGAAAGTTCACACAATCTAGAACAATACATAGATAATATAATACTCCAGCAAGACCGCGTAGAAGGAAATTTATGAAAGGTTGTAAATGATAGAAATGTGAGTTAGAAGTAAGAATTTTTCTACACTTTATATGGGTCTGCAAAACAGTCAAATTATTTTATACGATTATTTTATAGGATGTCGACTAAGACCGATTTAATTTTCTCCGTATGGATTGGCAGTTAAGTTTCTTCTTTCGTGTTTATCTAACCCCATATATTTGAGCAGTAAATGTAATTTATGTAATGCTAAATTCAATTTTGATAACCTTTAGGATCAGATTTAAATATATATACAGATTACATATTACTTGTCATCTTCTTTCGACTCCGAACTCCTCCAGTTCAGACGGTTGGTAACATCTTTCCAAAAATTCATGTAAACCCATCAGAAAACGAAAACCTGGGTTACGACCAAACAAACAAACAATGTTTTAGCCAAGAAAAGTACCGGCTATTGAACCTATACACTGGCTGTGATGTTGGTCTACCCACCACTGTATAATAAGTTTACCAAGAAGACTAAACACTAACACCAACCAAAATATCTCAAACAACTGGACTCATTATCGCCATATGCTTGATGTTAACCGGGGACATCCACCCGTGCCCAGGCCCGCAACACTTCGAGACGCCAGGAGAGGCCAACTCAAGCACAGAGGACAAACTTATCACTCATACCTTACGCGTACGTTCAGGTAAAGCTATATCTCCATTTTCCTCTGCAAAACATCCTTCCTATGTACCTGTCGTCAACTGTGGCAGAGATGTCTGTCCGTGGAGGCGAGGTTGATCGTGTGGAGAGCGCGATACTGGGGCAGTCTGTAGGGGGGCTGCATGGTGAAACGCTGGGTTTAAGGACATGTAAAGGTGCGTTGGACAGAAACTTCAGTTGCAACACCATGGGAAAACGTTGTGGTACAGCCCTGGCCTTACATGGGAGCAGGAGTCATTGTCCAGACACACAACAACAACAACAAACTTTAGTAAACAGCCATTCCCTCACCATGGTAACGACCGTAAACAAGAAGCGGCTCAATCCAGGGGTAGCCAACCACCGGAAATGGGCGTTCTTTCAAACTGTCAATCAATCAAAAATTGTTTGGGATCCTGCAGCAAAAACTAAAGTTATTCTGGGTGGGCATTTGAACATAAGTAGCATCATGTCAAAAATAGAACAAGTTAATCACCTGTTACTTAACTCCAATCTGGATTACCTTTGTCTATGTGAGACTTGGCTCTATAAAAACGCCCCTTCTGCAGCACTGAGCATCTCTGGATGTAA
>NW_015150619.1:917092-930190 GCF_000732505.1 Cyprinodon variegatus
GTGTTTTTTCCAGGCGTTTTAGGCCTAAATGGGTTAAACATGCTGTCCAACAGATTGATTGGGATCACATACTGCTTGGAAGAAATTGTGAAGTTGCCTGTAAATCTTTTGATGCTACAATGGAGAGAAATATTAAAGATTTTACTTGTAAACCTCTGACATTCTCAAACTAATGATAGAGAGGGATCTTGCATTAAAAATAGCAATTTAGACTAAATCAGCTCCTGTTAAAAAGCTGTTTACAACACTGAGGAATAAAGTTATATGCAAGGTCAAAGCAGATTTTTTCCTCACTATAATACGTAATGCAAAAGGGGATTCCAATTAATTTGGACCCAACTGAAAAAACTTGTTGTACAGGACTCAGAAATTAAACGGATTTTTGAAATTAAAATAAATGGACAAATTTCAAATAACACAAAGTTGCAGATGCCTTCAATTATTTTTTTTTATTGAATCTGTCTCAGCTATTGCCCAAAGCTTCCCTCCTAACAATCTAAATATGTGCTTAACAAATAATCTTGAGCCAATCTTCAACCTACAGACAGTCACAGAATCAGAAGTCTTACAAGCAATACTTAAAGCTTCTGTAACTAGAAATATATTTGACATAGATATGTGCATGCTGAAATAACTCAGTTCCTCGTAATTAACACCAGTAACCAGAATTGTCAATTATTATTGAGGCAGTATGTCCAAGTGTGTGGAATTCAGCTGCTGTTGTTCCAATTTTTTTCAAAAATTGAGTTCCACTGTCAGTGGACATTTGCAGACCAATCAGCATCTTACCTACAGTGTCAAAAGTTGCAGAGAAACTGATTGCCCAACAAATAGTAACACATTTAAATACCACTGCATTTTCCCTTCATTCAATGCATTTGGTTTCAGAACTCAAGACTCCATGGAAACTGCAAATTTATTTTTCATAGAAAATATTAAACATTCACTGGATAAAGGTGGCGTGATTGGAGCTGTGTTTCTCGATCTAAGAAAAGCCTTTGACACTGTAAACCATAAAATATTATTAACCAAACTAAGCAAATTTAACTTCTCCTCAGATGCGATAAAATGGATAGAATCATATTTTTCCAATCGCTCACAGTCAGTCAGGATCAGTGATTATCTCTCACCGCCTCTCGTCATGTCCACAGGGGTACCTCAAGGTTCTATCTTGTGGCCTCTGCTATTTTCTCTCTATACAAACAACCTCCCCTCAGTTTGTACAGATGTCTGTATCCAGATTTATGCAGACGATACTGTAAATTATACTCGTAGTGAAAACCCAAAACAACTTGCTGAAAAACTAACACAGTCTATGGTCCATGTCTCTGAATGGCTGAATCAATCTTGCTTAAAACTTAATGTAAATAAAACTGTTTCAATGTACTTTTCTAAATCCAACAATGCAAATCATGTCGAAGATATTTGTGTGACAGTGAAAAAAATAAAATAAAAAGTTGTGTCAGAATTCACATACTTAGGCATCCTATTAGACTCTAAACTAACTTTTAAATCCCAGATCAAAAAGGTGTGCAATAGAGTCAAATTCAATATAACAAAATTCCTCTCCATAAGATATAACTTGTCACTCCAGGCAGCTAAAATATGTATGGTTCTGTCCCACATCATCTACTGTCTTACAACCTGGTCACAGGCAAATAAAACCTTGGATAAAAAAACTATTAAAATATCACCATTATGCCATTTTACTAAAACATAAGCTTTTAGGCTGTGAAAATGTCATCAAGTATGCAAACCTATGTTTTACAAAATAATCCATGGTCTGTCATCTCCTCCACTCAGTCAGTTTGTAAAGATCAGGAACACACGGACAGTAACTGGAGGGGCGGCTAAAGGAGACTGTGTTGTTCGCTGTAAAAATGCTTTTAGTCAAAGATCCTTTGCAGTTACAGCATCTCAGGAATTGAACTCTGTCCCTCAGAACATCAGAGAACTTACAACATACACTATTTTCAAAAACATCTCAAAAACGGTCTCATAACACATCAGTCATGTCAGCATTAGTTGAATGTGTATCATTAACAAACTATGCAGTCACTTGTGTCTCTGCTGTGTGTCTATATCTATCTATCGATCGATCGATAGATAGATATATATATATATATATATATATATATATATATATATATATATATATATATATATATAATCTATAGTCTAGCGAACATTTATTCTGCATTTATTCTGTATTAGTTTTTATTTCTTTTTATATATCTGTTTTTCATTGTAAAATGCTTACTGTTGTGTTTATTTAGGAAAAAAATGTGGAAGATGAATAAAGGTCTGCGCCCGACCTCATGGGCAACTGAACACAATAATGGCCGATAGGAATCACCATGTATGTCTGCATAAGGGGAACTGCAAATAAATGCTTGATCTAATTTATTCATGATGAAAACATGATGCATTATTTATATTTATATTAACCTGCTTTTCAATTGCAAAATGCACAACTTTTTCCTTTACACCCAAATTAACTTTGTGCTCCTCATCATTCTTCCTCTGGCTGCAGAAAACTTGTCAGCTTGTCTTTGGTTCCCTTGAAATAACCTTGCTGTTCTAATGAAATCCTGGGAAGAAATGTCTTTAACTGTCCTCTTTAATGTTAGTTGATGAGGCAAAAATGACTCCCCAAATACCTCTGGTTGCCCGGTAAGTTATACAGTTATACAGTTTTTTTTGTTTTTTTTTAGCAGCTGGTTCACCCTGGGTTACATTTCTGGTAGAGGTGCAGCAATCTCACAGCTCAAACAATGTCAGTTGCTTTCGGAAATTACTTGATATGAAAAAGGGCTGTCCTTGGGGCGTGCTGGGCCTGTGGTTCGCCCGCATGTCTCTCCCCCTCTCATACCCCCTTTCCTGTCAGTCTACTGTTCAGAAAATTAGCCACTAGTGCCATAAATACTGGTGAAGTTTCTCAGTCATCCAGGTTATAGTCATTCCGTAAAAGTTTTTTAAAACATTTCAATTGAGAAAGCTTCCTGGAAGGGATGCGAAACATCTTCAAACCTTGGAAACAAAGTCCAGTGGATTGTTTTTTTAAAACTTTTACAGAATAGTGCCATAAAAATTAAAAAAAAAGGACTGTCCATCAGTTTGAACACAGGTGCCTAGTGACCTCAGAGGTGTGTTGTAGGACAATAGTGATAGAACACCACCATGACAACCAAGGTCAGTGATAGGTTTAAGGTAATGTATACTACAATGTTCCGAAGTTTAAGCATCTCATTGAGAGTCTTATTAATCAGATGAACAGTGAAAAGGCCTAGTAGCTCTTGAAGAGAGGACCAGATCCAGTACTGTATCCAAGTCTGTTTGCTTTGGATTTTATGGAGGAGCAGCAAATAGTTCTGTTTTCCAATTTCCCCCTAGGCCACATTGTAAAGCATGTAAAATCATCTTACTATGGACATGCTTTTTTCAGTTGGATTGGAGCAAAAGCAGGTAAATGCTGGAGGAAATAACCTTTAATATATAATTAATCTGTAAAGTATTTACAGCACAGTTACTTTTCCACATTTGGTTATGTTTCAGCTTTGTCCCAACTTGTATTGAACTATTCTCTTTTTTTTAAAATAATACACACATTACCGCAGTATAGCAATGTGGGAAGAAAGGGAAAGCTAGGGAAAACTGAAAACCAAAAAAAAAAAAACAGTCCATTATGAAGGTATTCACCGCCTATACTTAATACTTTCCACGAGGTTGGAAATGAGGTAATGGACTCAGAAATTTAATAAAACGATAGATGGTGTTACATAGGAACAGCATAATGGACGGCATCACCAAGGCTTTCATTTTCTTTTTTTTTTATTTGAGATATGGCCTGTGGTCTGTCACAAGTGTTACAATAAAATATACAGAGAACTTATGAAATAATTATTTGACTATTTAATCAACTGTTGATAAAATTGTTCATAAACCAAGTTTGTAATGAGTTTCAACTAATAAAACATCTTTAATAGAAACTCATTGTTTATATAATATTTTTTCCTTTGATAATTTTATATACTTGATGTTTTTGAGGTAAAAGCAGGTATTGGGAATTTTAACTGGTGCGTTCAGTGCAGGTTTGTCTTCTTGAGAGATAATCACAGATTGATTGGTGCAAACGCTTCATAGCACATTGATGCTACCAACTGTCTAATCATTGCCATCTTTTCTCGAGGCTGTGAACTTTAGACTTATATGTCAGCTTCTTTTATGCCATTCTTTCAATTGAGTCAGTCGATCTAAATTGTATGAAATTATATTAAAATCAACGTTTTAATTAGTTTGTTTTGTTTACACGGTTTCTTTCCTTATGCTGAGATTACTACAGCCAAGATATCGGTAGAATTTGTTCATTTGAAAAGACTAATGTTCAGTTTAGAAAAATATAAAGTGGCACCAGAAATACTAGAACAATGTACGTGTTTTTGCTTCTTGTTTGTAATAGCTTTATAATATAAGAAAAACGTAAGACAGAAAAGTTTGGAACATTTGTATGATGAATTCAGTTCTTTAAGGAAAGATATCAACAGAAAAGACCTCAGAAGAACTGACAGACTTCATGGTTGAAACTTTTTTAACAGTAGTTTTTAGATTGTTTCTTAAGTAAAAGAAAAGTGCTCAGTAGCATCAGCAGGACAAACTGTTCTTCATTATAAATCACTGAAGTATTTTTTTGTTTGTTTTTTTACCAAATAAACATAAAAAAGATTGTTTTTTTGCTTCAGTGGCGGATGAGTCTGTCTCTGATCTTGAAGCCGATTATTCCCATCACAACCAAAGCAGGAAGGAAGGCGTAGAGGAGAACAAAGTCTAGTGTGTATCGGGATAAAGCTCCTGGGTAGCCCTGGTCAATGATCTGATCTCCTGTAGTGACCATGCAAGCTCCTGGTAAGGGTCTCGTTAAATCTGTATGAAAAAAAAGAAAAAATGAAAACGTTCAACAGATATCTGGTTTTCAAAACTCAGATCCTACTTTTCTAAACAAGCCAACAAAAACCTTGATATTGCAGAGTGTTCGACCAAGAGTCCTTGAACATTGAACTCATTTATTATTAATATCAACTATCAGAGCGACAAAGGGTCAACAGAAGAAAAACTGTATAAAAGTTACCTAGAAAAGCTCTTGATTAGAGCTCTTTGATTAGAAAGGGAAGTCTGTTTTTGATCAAAATCCTGCAGGAAACCACATTGTAAAAAAACACCCCTGATAGCCTATTGAGAGATAAGTCTGTAGGGCATTATCATCACAGCTGTTTCCACGTGATAAACATAGTCACAAAACCCTTTTATTTATTAGAGGGAAAGAGATTAGTGACATAGAAAATCAACTTACTGCAATTGAACTCCAGATTGTGGAACTCTGTGACGATGAGAAGTTCACAGCTGTACTTCTGGAAGGTCAGGTAACCAAGCCACTGGAACAGCACCGGCATGTGCTCCGTGCTCCTGTAAACACAAAAAGGGGAAAACACAAAAAAGAAAACATCAGAGCTTAAAATATCAATTTGAAGAAAAAAAAATAGATTTCAGGCATCTATAAATGAGGTGGTGGTGTGTCTAACCTGAGGAAGCCAGATCCCACCAGGATTCCTGCGATGTTGAGTAAAGCCACTCCTGAGTTGACCATGTTAGGGTCCTGGACCACTCCTAACAGAACCACTGTCAATAACTCTCCTGAGAAAAACGTGTGGGAAAATAATAAAAATATTGGAATAAAGTACCTTAAAAAGTTTAATATGTCAAAAGTAGTAAAAAAAAAAATATATATATATATATATACTGTATATAAAAATCAGTAATCGGATGATACTAAAACACAAATTTGCCAACCCTATGACACCTGTCACAATTTGGAAATCACTGCAACTTCCCTTTACTTGATTGGAAAGTGAGTTTGACAAACAGTTATTTGTTGAATAAAGGAAAAACATTTTCTTTCTATTGTCTGTATAATTTATGTGAATATTGTAATAACAATAAAGTAGGTAAAACATTTTGAAGATAAACCATTGCTGATGCAAGTATGCTGGTATACAAATATTAGATAAATAAGAAAATAATAAAAAAAATTAGAAAAGCACCCAGAGATTGCAGACCTCGACCAAGTAGCTAATTTTCCCTGACATATTGTGAATTCCATCTTAAATGTATGGAGGGGGTGTTCTTTTTCTGGGTCGATTATCAAAATAAGTGGTCCTCCTAATTTACAATTATTCTGGTGATATATGTTTATGTAAGACTGTCCTACATGCTCGTCATGCACGTAGGACGTGCCCCCATTTTCACTTACTGGTGGTGAGTCTGACATAGTTGAAAAATTGCAAATCTTCTTTTGGAAAGTAAGCTTGTAGGAGCGATTCAAACAGTAACTTTTAAACAGAAGAGAATAGGGATAGCCTATTAAATGTGTGTGAGAGCGTGCACGATCTCTTTTCTTCTCGTGCACGCTCTCACACACATTTAATAGGCTATCCCTCTCGGGAATAGGTACAGGGTTGTGAATGTGCTTTTTTTTTAAGCGGAAGGGGCAGGTCTTTTCAAAAATTCGCAGACATCCTCCACTATACCTTTAAGTTAATACCTGTATTCACAGTATGTTAAAAAAATATTCCTGGATCCAGATAGTGATCTGGCTTCTCACCAAAATTTAATCATTTGTTGCCAGTCACAATACACACCTTCTTGGAAAACATCAGCAAAATCTGTAACCCTTTTTATTACTTTGAAAACTGACAAACAAACCAACGTTGATAAAAACATAAACTCCTTGGCAGAGGTAATAACGATAATGGCTCACAGATACTAAAACCCTAAATTCTGTTTCTTTTAAGATCATCATATTACTTACAGTAAGATCATAAAAAAGACTGAACTTAGTTATGGTTTTCAAATGCTTGAAAGTGGGTAAAGAGACATTGGTTGAAAAAGTAACCCAATGAAACATCCCTGTGACCTAATAAATAACCTATAAATTCAATAGTAAAAATGTCATCTTGGCTATAATGTATGTAGGCATCATAAGGAAAAAAACTTGACATTTAAATACTGAAATAGGATCACGGCTTTAAAGCAGTTTGAGAAGCATTTAACAAAGAAATATAATTTAAAAAATTGTGAAAAAAACATGTAATCAGAGTAAAAAAATATCCCACATCTATTTTTAAAAACCATCTTTTCAGCTCACCTACAACATGTGGAACAAGAACCACAGCAGTAAAACAGAGAAAGCGCCATGTCTCTGGGTGCATCCCTACTGTCCTGCATTGGTGGTGGGAGGGGAAACGGGCAAAAAAAAAACAGAAGAACAGAAGTTTAGAGGTTTTACATCAACCCTAGTGTTAGCTTGTTGAGGCGGAATTTGCAGCTACGCACCAGTAAATAAAAGAGCTGAAGATGACAACACTCAGGATGCTGAAGGGCAGGATGTGGAGGATATAGGCCAAGAACATTTGCCATTTACTGTACAGCCCATCCTGACTCTCCTGATCACTGATGGCTCGCAGCGACGGGACTGTTGGTGCAAACAGAGAGACCTTCAAGTATATCTGAACCAGAACCCTGACTTAGAAGAGTAGGACGTTTAAGTAGACTTGTCTGCATGCAACATGATTTTAAAGGAAAAGAAATACATTGAATTAATTCCTATCCTACTATTTCCCACTTCCATTGTTTGTCATCTGATTCCTGTGTAATTCTAATCCGTATTTATCTGACATTGCAAGATTTCATCAACGGACAAATGCATTCAGAGGTGGTGTAAGAACTCAGTCCACCTAACTCAGTAAAGTCATTACCGGTACTTTGCAAAGTGCAGCTCAGTGTAATATCTTATCAGCACTTATCTACAAATTTGAAGGCCAGACTGATAAAGCAGTCACTACTTCTGGCTGGGACTTCTGCACCATTATTGTTTTATCATACCTTTCATCCTCTTTATCTAATGTCTGCAGCACTAAAGCTTATGTTTTAGACTCAGCCGATAAGTAGAAAAGATAGATCAGGGCTAACCAGCGGTTTAAATGACATTTAATAACCTAAAGGTGAGGGTAATTTTAAGATTAGTTGTAGAAAAGCACAGTACTGTTTTGTGATTTAACCAGAATGTGTTACTTTCCTAAAGCAAACCTTGAACACCTTCAGAAAGACTAAAATGCTGGTACTGACAATGCAGCTTTGTAGGTTATAGTTCTTTCCGGTTTACTGAGTTTGTGATGCAGAAAAGTTCATTCTCCTTTGCTTGTGAATACCTGACCCAAGGCTTTGAGATAAAACGCCTAGAAAAGATCCACCTTTTAAGTCAGTTAGCCATCTGGTTCAGTTCTGACTTTGGACCATAGCTGGAAATGACCTCTGAGGTTGTCCTGTCTCATTAAATACAGCAGCCATCTTTACTACAGTAAGCTGCAGGGAGAAGCTGCATGTAGTTATCTTCCAGAACATCCCACAGATGCTCAATCTGCACCCTGGGGGAAATGTGGAGGATAAATCAACCCTTTGACATTTTTGACATGTTTTCTACGCTGTTTCTGAACAACTTGCTCGGTAATAGAAGCTTCTGCTGTGAGCGCTGCTGTCAGGAAGTGGATTAGGTGGTTTTAGCACAAAGTGCCAAAGGAGGTCACTACCCATCACGCTGTCCGTACCTTCAACCATGCTTCTATGCTGGCTCCATCACTTTAGGTTTAAGTTAAACACACAAACAGGCATCGGTTTTAGTTCTGGCACTACGTTCACTTCAGAATACATTCATCTGATTCATATATTTATAAGCAGATATTAGTAGACACTAGGGAGGTGTACTGTGAAGTCCTTTATATACTATTCATAGCTTTGCAACAGAAAAAAATCTATTAAAAATTTCCAAGTACTTTCTAAGGGTATATATTTAATAGTGCATCATAACGTAGTGTCTAATCATAAGGTGGGGAGAAAATCATCTTTGTCTTTTTACAATCAAAACCTTTGGAAAACATTAGCCAAAACAGTCCAACCAACAGGACAGCGTGTGCCTTGAGATCATGCGTGTGTTATGAATTGCCGCTATAAAAAATAAACTGATTAAAACTGAATTGAACATCCAGCTAATTCTGTTGGATCCAAAGATGTCTCCAAGCCAGATGGGACACACACAATCCTTTCAGGAAGTTCTCAGTTTTGCCCAGGGTCTCCTCCCAGTGAGATGTACCCAGACAACCACCAATGGGAGGCACCCAGGGGGCATCCATAACAGCAAAATCTATTTACTACAGACAAGAAGAGCCACACCCTTTACGGCTAGAGATAATCTGCTGACTTGTTTCCCATTTGCTTATTTATTCAGTCATGATCGATATCTCATGATCCTGGTGAAAACTGTGAAGGACTGGTAAACTGAGATTCTCTTTTTGACTCTGATCTTTTTTCCCCACTACAACAGACTGTATTAGCCCTAGCAGAACTGCAGACGAAGCTCTACTCCATCTGGCTTCTCCTATTTCATGCTACCATCATCTTTGAATAATTCACCATGGTACTAGGTCACATGAACTTGTGGTGGAGACTTACTCCCAATCTAGAGGGGAAAACTCACCCCTTTCCAGGAAATGCCTTAAGATCCTCTCTATGAACACCACAAATGGGATTAGTGACAAGGAGATCAGGCATGACCATGTAGAAAATGCTGACACAGTTTATACTTTGGGCCTACAAGGATCGGAGGGCTCTTAAAATCCCAGCTACTCCACCCTCTTGTTACAATCCCAACAAAATACCTAAGGGGACATGGTAGTAGGCCCTGTCCAGATGTAGACCAAAGAGGCACGCTCTCTCCCATGGTGGTTCATCGGCCTAACAACATCCTCGCTCTGAAAATTATCCAAACACTAGTTCCTCTTTCTGGAAGGTTGTCAGAACTTCCTTGAGGTCAACCAAAAGTCTCCTTCTGCATCCTGTCTGATTTCCCCCCAATTCTCCCAGGCCTTTTGGTCAGCTAGTACCTTAGAGGTCCCCAACGAGAAATAAGTCCTCCTGGAATCTAAATCAGCATTGAAGGTCAATAACATTGTCTATTTAATAACCCTAATCCTTATTACAGAAAACTGGAACAAATATAAATCTTTAGAAGAAAATTAGAATTTGCTCCTGTTTTGACTCAAGGGGCTGAATTCAAATGACACTTTTTAGATTAAATAATTAGCATCAATGTTTATCTTTTTACTCCACCATTTTGTATTGGTCTACAAAAGAAAATCTTAAAAACAAAATCAAATAAAGTTCGTTGTACTTTGAAAATAAATGGAAGAGTTGCTAAGAGTTTGCTAAGAAATGCAGCTACTAACTTGTGACTTTAGTGATATAACATGCATGTGGTGTTGATTGACTCACAGAGAGAAACAGCGTTGAGCATGCCAGTGTAGGGTGAAGCAGCCACACACTGATAGATCATTCCTATTCGGTCCTGCACTGCACCCTTGGTCACGTCCATGTCTAAATGTATGACAAAGAAGGCTACGAAGAAACCGTAGATCAGGTTCTGGGACAGACGCATTACGACACCAATCCTGTCTCTGGAAAGGTTTCGAACTGTTCGCCTAAACATAAAAAAATGGCACATTAAAAACATTCAATTTAGATTTGAATATTTACTTTTCAACAATGTCTATGTACATATTTTAATTTGTAATAAATGTTTGTTAATCAAACACCCTTAACAGGACTGTTGTAAATCTTACAGACCTAACCAAAACTCCAAGCTTGGCAGCGCCGTTGGGGGACTCTTTGTTTTTAAAAGGAATGGCAGGTTTGTCTGATATCTGCAGGCTCTGCTCCATTTCCTCCAGCATGTTCTGGTAGATTGCGGATCTCTGATAGGCGGAGGTGATCTCGTGCATTCGATTAAACGTGGCGGCCTCCCTCTCACTGCTGCGCGTGTCCACCGAGGTGAAGTCAACTGTTTGATACCATATTTGTTTTCAATCACTATTGCTGCACATGCATGGTGTTCTCTTATGCAGCAAAATATGTGTTAAATAATTTGTCTGCGTCAT
This sequence comes from Cyprinodon variegatus, assembly GCF_000732505.1. Taxonomy (NCBI): domain Eukaryota; kingdom Metazoa; phylum Chordata; class Actinopteri; order Cyprinodontiformes; family Cyprinodontidae; genus Cyprinodon; species Cyprinodon variegatus. The sequence goes on from NW_015150619.1 coordinate 928,132, forward strand.
AAATACCATAGATATCAAAAGGGTTGCAGTACTCTGGGCATTCATATCCGCATTGGCTGAAGAAATCCACCATTTCCTCTGGCTGACCACAAAACACCAGCTCCCCCCGACTCATTATGGCTATCCTGCTGAACACCTGAGAGGCCAACACACATCAGAACGGATTATTTAGTGGTATACAAAAGTATAACCACCCCTTTTACCTGCTCATTGTGTCACATTCAAATCACAGTCTTAAATGTATTTGTTTTGTTCAACCACTTTTTGCTGAAGCTAAACCTGGAAGTCAGATTAGATGGGGACCCAATGTGAAAAGCAGCATTGTAATCTACGTACTAATCCTCTTTGATCTAAACCTCTCTAGCTCAGGCTGTATGTCCAGTGTTGTTCCACTAAAAGATGGCGCCTCACCTCAGTCTCAAGTCTTTTGAACAGTCCAACAAAATTGTTTTAACCTCCAGTTTTTTGACACCTGCTTAAAATTTGAAATTATTAGCAGCTCTCTGTTGAGCTTGACTCCATGTTACTGAGGCAGCTTAGCTTTTTAGTTTTGGAGATTTTGTGTATTCTTATAAAACAACACAATCTGAAAAGGTTTTAGGGGTGTGAATATTCTATGAGATGCTGTGCATTATAAAGCAAGTAGTTGTTTGCATATCTGAAAGTGTCTTGAAGCTTTTCTTTAGACTTTTGCTACTTTTTATTATGTGGAATAGATTTGAATCAGTTTGATTTGCAAAGAATCGATCAGAGCTTGTTTTTGCAGAAGAATTACAACGAATAGGTACTTCAATGAGCAAATCTTTGTCTTTTAGCTGTCCTTCAGAAAAGACTTTATGTTAATTCTTTACTTCTCATCCTAAAACATACCCTGAAGAGCTCTGAGCGGGGCTGATGGATGGTCACAATGACGATGCGGTTCCTCTTAGCCAGTTCCGCCAGCAGTACCACAATCTGATTGGCCGTCATGCTGTCCAGGCCAGTGGTTGGCTCATCCAGTAAGATTACCCCTGCAGAAACACCATCCCAGTGACCTCATTGCTGGCACATAATGAAACACTAAGCACAAGTTAAAGGTAGGACAACAACTCCTACTGGCTCAAGTTACAAACTTTCAGCTGTACTTCATATAAAGTGGCACTTGCAGGACTCTCTCTAGGTTCAACCTAACTTATGAAGATAAGTGAGTTCTCTTTTTTTAGGTAATTGCTCTAATTAGGACAATTAAAAGATTGCCTCTTTGCATTATGAAAGCAGAGTGGAATTAGTAGATGCTATAATTGTGAGATTAATTCATTTCCTGGTTGATTGGAGAGGCAGCGAATGGGAACTTCTCATTACTCTGACTCTGACTCTCTGGGAATGTGTGTGTGTGTTCTTGGCCATTTAATCCTGAATGAGGACTAAGACCCTCAGTCCTCCCTAGAGCACTGTAGACCTGATAAATCACACCTTGGAGGAATACTCACACACAGACACACACATTGAAATGGGCATGTACTCATTCTCTTCATGGTGTGATAACCCGGTCCTTTAATACTCTTCTCAATCTCCTCATCCCTTTCCTCTGTCCTTTCCTTATCCAAATACTATTCAGTTTTTTGTTTTCTTCAAGGGGGACTTTGAAACTCTTGGGGTGAGATACGGGTCATGTGGTGAACTTTTGTCATTTTACACTAAAGTTCTCTTACATCTTGCTTGCATTTTGTACTTTTATGCATGGTATAGTTAGGGAAAAAACAAAAGTAACTGCCTTAACTAGTAGGTTTCAATAAAAATTCAAGCACAGATTTTTCCTATATTTTTCTTTAAAGCACAAACAAATATTCAGATGGATTATAATCACAGCGACAGTGGCGTTGGATGTAGGAGTTTGCCCTGTAATCGAAGGGTTGACGGTTCAAGCCCCGACTCCGACTTTCATTGTCGTTGTGTCCTTGGGCAAGACACTTCACCTGCATTGTCTACTGATGGTGGTCAGAGGGCCTGGTGGCGCCAGTGTACGGCAGCCCCACTTCTGTCAGTGAGCCCCAGGGCAGGATTGTGGCTACATTGTAGC
>NW_015150619.1:930200-969590 GCF_000732505.1 Cyprinodon variegatus
GGCTACAATGTAGCTTGCCACCCTCAGTGTGTGTGAGTGTGTGTGTGAATGGGTGAATGAATGTAGTGTAAAGCGCTTTGGTCAGGTCTCCTAACTTGAATAAAGGCGCTATATAAGTACATGCCATTTACCATTTACCAAAATGTGTTGGTTGATTTATTACCAAAACGTTGTTAGAAAGTGGTAAATGTTGTTAGAAATAAATTGCTGATGTAAATATATAGTTTTACTCTTATCTTTTTAGAGTAGGCTACTTTTCTTTTTGCATCTTTATAGTAACTGCAGGTGGAAAAAAAGCCTTCTGGCTAACTCTGACATATGTGACTGTCCCTGCAATAAATGAAATAACTAATTATTACTTTATTAAAATTAAAATAATTTAATCGCCAATAATAACACTTATCAAAATCCAATTTAAAACCTAAAATCCTCCTTTTAATAAGCATTTGTTAGTTAACCCTTGCATCATCTGAGAGGATTTAAGGAATAATTTCCATTTCTTCTCCATTTCACCATTTGGATTTTAATCTGTTTCAGACCTTTGAGAAATGTCTGGTACTCTGCTAGGTTATTTCCTAACAGTGGAAAAAACTTACTTGGATCCTGAAGTAACTGGCTGGCGATGGAGACCCTCCGTCTCTCACCACCAGAAATCCCTGGGAAAATTCGACCTCCAATAACACTGTGTGCCACATGACTCAGACTCAGCTCAGCCATCACTGCCAACACCTACATGTAGACCACAGGTCAAGGTCAGAGAACAGCTATTACTGACAATATAAACTGATTATCCATGCCAGATAGCTCTTCGTTATTTGAGGGGCAGAACATTTAGCTCTTTTAAGAATCAAAATAAAAATTAGAGTTTATCTCTTCGGAAGAGTCAAATTATGTTTCATAGATCATAACCAGAGCTTTCTTATTTTGCTATTTTCATCTTGGGTCTTTGAAAGTTTTGCTCAAAGTAAAAAAAGAAAAGAAAAAAAAAACTAACCACAAAAGTCTTCAATAAAAATCACCTTTTTCTTGATGGCATCTGCTGAGTGTTTCTGTAGTGCCAGCTGTGCAGTGTAAGTCAGAGTCTCCTCCACTGTCAAATAACTCAGCAAGTTATCACTCTGAAAACCAGACAGCAAGGAAAACAGGCTGTTTAAAATCATACGAGGACACAAAACAGAGATTCAATGAGGCAGAAAGGTAAAAATGCCTGTATGAATAGATGCTCCTTTTCAAGTAAATTATTCCTCCATTTTTATATAAATGGTATGGTATGCTCTATAAAGCAATTTATTAACAAACAAATGACGTTTCAACAAACAAGCTGTTTCAAATACTATAATACATGTCATTGTTGATTATGATTATATTTATCAATAAATCTGTATATTTTGAAAGGGCGTTTTAAATTTTGTCCATATGTGTGCAGAGTTATCTATTTGACCATGATTTGTGCTGAGTTCACCCTTGTATTTGTTTTTCTAACACACAGCCACTCTCGCATGAGTTCACAGAACAATATATGACAGTCCGAAAGGTATTTGATTAAATAACATATTTGCCAACCCCACTGTGGAGGACGTTAAATATGAAGGTATTGCATAACATATTATGGTGTTCCTGTGCTGGCATTGAATCTAATAAATGTGATGCGTTGGGGTAATTTCTATCAACACTAACTGAATATCTCAAGGTACTTTTCTCTCTTTTGACGGCTGCGTCTAAATAGAAGTGATATCTAGACACTTGATTTGAATCAAATAAAGTTAAAGATGTTTTGTTGAAATGTACTGTTAATGGTCCCACTTTTTTAAACTAATAGTTAAGAGTCTTAGCTCCTCTCTGCAAATAACCTTGTTAGACTCGCACACTTCAAGCAGCTGAACCTACTGCCTGCTTCAATTAACACATGGAACAGCCCCTGGTCCCAGTCCTCCTCTTTGTCTCCTCCGAATGACTTTAATATCAGGAGCTCACATCACCTCCTCATCTATGGCTTAGCTGTGGAAGTTAATGACAAAGCTTAGAGAACAGAAGGATTTGCTATCGGCGAGAGGAGAGAGAGACGATTTGAAATGAAGCAAAGCCAGTTTTTATAACTACAGTTTTTAATTCAAGCTTTGGACACACATGAGCAGCTCTCATTGAGAGATTAAGTGTATGAGGAGGCTATCAGGGGTCTTTGGTTAATTTCATAAAGAGGGCAGGGCGGCCTATTTGGAGATGTAGCCATAGGGTGCGTGTCTTTGTGTATTTGATCTAAAATAGAAAGGAGTCTAAGCATCCTCTGCAAGTTCTGAAATTACCAGTAAAGATGTTTAAAAATCATTTAAATATATTCAACTAGTGCAAAAAGTATTTATGCCTCTTTCAAGTCTTATAAAATACATTTAAACCTTTTTAAGTAAATTTTTTTTTATAAACTTTTATTTCCCATTTCTCTCGAGAACAAATAAGGCTGACACAGAGCTCCATTTATATGACTCTTCATAAATCAGAAGAAAAAAATGGAAGAACATGTCCCTCAACTAAAGCAGATGTCACTCAAATTTATAAAGCAAAAAAAAAAAAAAAGAAAAGAAAAAGAAAGAAAGCTCCTGACCTGAATTCAAAAACATCTACTGTCTTTTCAGGAATGAAAAAGTCTAACACAAAAATACAACAAACACAGCTTTATGAGAAATATGTGGATGCCACCACAAGATGAGGTAGTTGAGGTAGCTGTATTTATATAGGTGTGGGGGACAAAGCTGTCTGTTATGGGATGTTAGATCAAAAGTTTAAAAAAAACATATATGAATTAATTATTTTCTGCAAAATAAGTACTGCAAAAATTTTTTTTTGAAATCTACAGCTCTAATTATTTGTATTTTGTAATCTGTTAATATTTTCTAGGTCAGAGGCAGTTTTAAGTTTGTATTGTAATGAACTGATAATAGAAGAAGTAATTGTCCTTTCTAGGTCAATTATTTGAAAAACGTGTAGCAATCAAATTAAATTTAATAATCAGACATCAAGCTGACTTCTGCGTCCACATGCTGAGGCCTGATCTTCCCGTGTTACCTGTAAGACATATGAGAAGCAGTCCTCATATTCTTCTCTCTTGAGTTTTCTGCCATTAATGAAGACCTCACCTAGCAGAGTGCCGACGTTTCCAATCCGACCAGCAATGGCATCCAACAGGGTTGTTTTGCCCGAACCTTCATAAAGCCAAATAAAACACAATCATTGATGATCAACATAGAGCACGTGATTCGACTTTAAGCACAGCCAGAGCCAGAGGAATGAAATCCACCTGTTTTCTCTTTCTGCTCCTGATGCTCACAAGTACAGGAGGACATATTTATGCATAGGTAAAACATATAAGTAAAAATCTTAATTATTTTTTTTACTAATTCATCTTAAGTTGTAGCCTGCAAAAACAATATTGTGTAAAAAGAAAAGGTAAATTTCTTCTTGATTTTTCTGTTAAAAAAGTGTGTAAAAAAAAACAACCTAATCTTTTTTTTTTTTTTTTTAGCAGAATTTCTTTTCTCTAAATAGTTCTCTAAAATATTGCCCATTTTCTTCTGTGGAGCTGTCAGAACTCCCTTACCTACGCAGCTCTAATAAATGCGGTTAAAAAATCCGTAAAAGCAAATGAATACAGTCCTTTATTGTGATTTTACGGACATTCTTATTGTTTAGTTTCATCAACTTGTTTGTTTATTAATTTGAGAAATATCTATTTTGTTAATTATTCAGTTTGTGTTTGGCTACCCTATATGGACTAGATTGTAAAATAGCACTAATGAAACAGTTGCAGGGGGTTATGTACTATATGCTGTATGTGAATGATGAGAAGCAGCACAGTGCCTGACTGAGTTACAGCTGATAGTGTAAATAACTTCAGTTGTCTCTTTATATTAGAAGAAATTCAGATGAAACTGCATGTTAAAAACATAATAAATGCAATGCTAATTAGTTTTTTGTGTCAGTAAAAGGAAATTGCTGTGTTTCTTCAACACTTTTTTTTCATTCTTTGAATACCTATATCAGTTTTTTTCCACATCTGATGAAATTAGAGCAGACAGCTACTACTGAACTCATTGCTCTTTTGACCTGTGCACGAACCTGAATTACCCAGAATACCCATAATGTGCCCACTGTCTACATGGAAGGAGACGTCATTGAGGATTTGACGAGTCCACCGCTTCCTGCAGGAGGATAAGTCCCACCATGGTCCAACACGCTCACTACAGACAGACATAGGAGATATTCCATGCTGTAAAGATACACATAAACCTTTATCTGCTGCTGAATATATTTTATAGTGTTAATAATGTATTTTGAATCGGAAACAACCTCCATATATTCTGATTTTCAGTTCAAATGCTGTTTACCTGACAGTGTAGGAGATGTTTCTGACACTGAGAGAGCAGGACGGCTCTGATCTGCCCTCTCCACCTTCTCTCCACACATCTCCTTGCGCCTCGGACACAAACTTGAGTGATCCTGCAGTTTTACTCCTGCTCTGGGGTTCCTCCGCTTCCAGAGAATAAAAACTTTCCATGTTTCTGTTCGATCTTTTCTTCCAAACGACAACTGAATATCAATCTTTCAACAGTCCTGAGGTCTCAGACTGTGTTTCTGTCCAGCTGTGCTCTGAAGAGCGACAGCGCAGGGTCAATGGTGTCCCTCAGAACCATAAAAACATTGCTAATACCTGTTATCTCTGAGAACTTTGATCTGGAGTTGTGCAAAGACATAGAAAGGGAAAAAACCCAGGCAGGTTAAGTTCATTCACAGACTCCAAGTCTCCCATTAGTCCTCACATTATGGGGCTGCTTCTACATAAGAAATAACTGAGGACAACGCAGATGAAGCAGTGACACGACATGAACTTGGATGTCTTGGAGAAGAAGGAGCTACAAGAGATCTTCAGCTGGACTGGAGTTTTGTGTTTGAGGGATTAATAAACCGAGCTCGCTTCATCATGGATGCAGAAACCGCTCGTAGGCACAGCAGCTTCTCCCAGGTCAGTCAGGACAGAAAAATCTAATCATATGAAATTACATATTCCTTTTATTAGGAACGTTCACATTAACTTCATGTTGATTCGCTTCCCACTGTCCTTTTATGTGCTTCCATATTCAGTTTGGTTTTCTTCTAAATTTGGATAAAGGGTGGTGAAAAAAGAGCAACTTTAGGATTAATGTTATTTATTTATACTTTATTTCCTTAGCAATATGTGGCTAATTATTAAACATTTGTTAATGATGAGGCGAAAAATGTCACATGTTTTGGAAACGATGAATCTTAAGATACATGTTGTTTTATGAAGTTTTAATTTCGAGTGGACTTATGAATCAGTGTGGGTCTTTAGCAACTGTTTGCACTCAGATACTGCATGCCAATGTAAGCAGAACATGTGCGCTTAAGTGGAAACACTTAACAGCCAGTGCAAAAACCGATCTAAAAATGAGTTAAAAATTATTAAAATAATTCTATTTGCCCTCGATTTTATTACAACATGATCTGCCGGTGGTAATGACTATTTCAACCCTTAAAATAAGATAATTACATATCAAACATTTTAAACAATATAATATTTATTTCCTCTTATTTCTAAATGTAACTCATCTTGTTACATTGTGGTAAATAATAAGTCCTACCTATCAGTTCAAATCAATGGAAAATGTACCTATTCATGGGAAAAAAAGAAAACACTGTCAATTTTGGCTGTGATGCGACAGAAGATTTTAGTCTGATCTTTATAAAAATCACAGCAAATACAACGCCAAGACAATTTGATAAGATTCAAACCAACAAATGGATTTGGAGGTTTCTGCAAAAAAAAAAAAAACTGAAAAAATAGAAACAGTGAAAAGTTTATCTCATTGTTCAAACACTTTGAATGCATATATCTAAAAAAATTAGTTTTTTTTTTGATAATTACATTAATTGAAGAGAAACTGCTGCTTAGAGTGAATTGCCTCCTCCTTTGTAACAGCAAGCAGATGTGGAGTTGTTTTCGTCTGAAGAGGACAGCAGTCTGTACTTCACCTACAGCGGAGAGTGCAACGAGCTGGAAGTCACCAATTTACACTATGAGGTTGAAATCAGTTTCCAGCCTTTTACTGAAGCTCTTCATCTAAGCCCAGGAATAACTGAGTGTCTGTGCTTTTAGGTGGACACGGCAGCCCAGATTCCTTGGTATGAGAAGCTGTCAGAGTTCAAACTGCCTTGGGAGTTAAAAGGGGACAAGCAGACGGCCATCAACGACCTGAGCCTGCGAGTCCGCAGTGGACAGATGCTGGCAGTCATTGGCAGCTCAGGTGACATATTAACAAGCTGGGATTTTAATGAATAGTTTATATTTTTAGAGGACAGACTGTATGTCCTGTTTTAGTAAAGGTTTTTGTTCCACATATGAAATAGAACACAAAATATCTCAGCTGGTTTATAGCAGCGCATCTGCTTTCTCATCCATGTTTCAATGAAAACCTTACTGCTTGGATTGCATGTAGTTTTATTTTTATTCAGATTAAAATTAGCCTTTCAAAGTAAAATTAACTCACCATGAATAATCCTGTTCTGCATTTAAAAGTTTCTGAATAAACTTTACAAAATATAGAAGAAATGCTTAATATGGGTGCCTCTGCTTACGAGGAAAAAATAAAAAAATCTGCACTCAATCCCTATAACCCTTGTTTTGATGTGCTTATTCTAGACTGTGTAATTATGTCTTTTTGTAGGTAACTCTCTAAAAATATTTATTACAGTTGTCTAATTTATTTAAATAAAGCCTTTAAAATTTGTATTTACAGATACCAAATGGTACAATAGCTTGAAAAGTATTTTTACCTCAGTTTTTAGGTTCCAACAACCATTTTCAGTGTGTTATTTTGAGATTTTAGGGGATAGAACAACACAAGGAATAAAAAGTACACTAAAAACCCTGAAACCTCTGAATTAAATAAAGCACCACCAATTATAATCAGATTTTTTTTAATTTGTAGAAAACCGATGATACGCATCGTCCTCAATTCACTCACAATGAAACACGTTGGTGGCAGCAGCATGCTGTGGGGATAATTTTTTGATAGGGAGAAGGAAGGTGATAGGGGTTGATTAGAGGATGGCTGGAACTGAAACAGGTAAATACTGGGGGGGGAAAAAATGTTCAGACATTTACAGACAAAAAACAATTAAAAATCTGTGGTATCTGACTTTAAACTTGATGCTTTATGAGTAAAGCTCGAGCAATTCTGCAAAAAAAAACAAGAGAAAATCCAGTTTAGATATTTAAAAAGAAAGAAAGAAAGATTTTTCAAAAAAGAAAGGAAAATCTTTAATACAGATCCATCTCTACAAGCAGCAGGGACATGCTGAATTATTTGAAGCACGAAGTGTTGCAAAATATGTTTCAAAAAAGCATTAACTTGAGAGAGGATGCAGACAAATCATGCCACAGTTTTTAGATATTTTAATTGTTTAAAGAAAAGAAAACCAAGGCTCCCTTTTTCATAATTATGCTCTACCTTTCATTGTTCATTAAAACACACTGACAGTAAGATGAGAAAATGAAATAAAAAATGTGTACATATGTTAACCTGACAACCTTTTAACCAAACCTGATAAATTAAGTCCTAAAAGCAGAGACCAAATGTATTAATGTCAGCAATTCTTAAACTGTTTAATGTTGGATTTCCACATAACCAAACAGAAGCCCTATTCATTGTCTTCATTATTCATGCTGTCTTGTTTCCTTTTTTCTTTTTGTTGTTGACTAAAGTTTGGTTTCTATCTTTTCTGTGCTCTAATTGTTCTCTAAGGCTGTGGAAAGACGTCTCTGCTGGATATCATAACCTGCAGGGACGAGGGTGGCACAATGACCTCCGGTCAGGTTCTGATAAACGGGAAGCGCAACACGCCCCAGCTAGTGAAGAAAAGCATTGCTCACGTTCGCCAAGACGACCGGCTCCTTCCTCACCTCACTGTGAGGGAAACCCTATGCTTTGTTGCCAAACTGAGGCTCCCCACTCACTTCACACAGGCCCAGAGGGACCAGAGGGTAAATCAGGCTGCTCAAGGATTGATGACAGGGGGAAAAAAAAGAATCTCATGTTTAATGAGGATTGTGGCTCCTGTTGTTACAGGTGGATGATGTGATCGCAGAGCTGCGGCTGCGGCAATGTGCAAACACCAGGGTGGGAAACGACTATGTTAGAGGTGTTTCTGGAGGAGAGAGGAGAAGAGTCAGCATAGCTGTGCAGCTTCTCTGGAACCCTGGTAAGGGAGAGGAAAACTAACATGTCTGATTGAGGCTCAGATCTTCTGATCAGTATTATTTTAAAACCCAGAAATTGTCTTTTTTTTTCTTTTATTTTGTTTGTTAGAAACTTGTCATAAAATTTTGAAGGAAACTGCCTGACCAGTTAGAGCCTTTCAGCTGCTGCTTATTTCTCTATACGTTCACTTAAATGTGGATGTTTTATAACTGAAATGTTTTCCAAAGATGGATGTTTTTTATGTGAAATATTACCTTTTTAAATGAAACACTGATTCTGTATTTATATCCCAACATCTGTCAGGTACAACATTCAGAGTTTGCAGTATTTTGCTATATTTTATGCGTGTACAGGCGACAGTAAATCAACACTTTATATCTTCTGCCTTATTTGGCTTCATCTGTTGTTGGTTTGTTTTTTTTTTACTTAAATTTTTTTTTTTTAAGTTGCAGATTCAGCCTTCAGGCCTTCTGTGAGATTAGCATGTTGGAATTTGAGAAAGTTACCTGTTTAATTTCACATGTACGTTATTATATATACAAAATAAACTATTTCTATTTTTAATTATTTTGTAATGTAAAACAGATTTTAAACTGCAGATTTAAAACTGCCAATCGCTTATTATTATTATTATTATTATTATTATTATTATTATTATTATTATTATTATTATCATTATCATTATTTGCTACTTTTTAAATACAGCCCTACATTTATAATGAGTTTATTATTGTAGGAATGTGATTTATTAGCTGTTTTCTATGTAGAGGCAATGTGATTATTTTCAAAGGGTACATTTTATTATGTTAAGAAAATCTTAAAAAACACAGAATGACAATTATTAAAATCAACCTTTTAATAGTTTTTTTTTTTAACTTGATAACTAATTTAATTCTGATATATCTTCAGATCTGATTTTATACATACTTTTAAGCCAAACCGCTCTTAAGCAGAGCTGAAAAAATGTGGGAATTGTGTTTTTTTCTTTAGTGTTTGTTTTTATGAAAAGTCAGCCGATTGCTGCGATTTGTTCCAGTGGTAGGACTGTAAGAGCATTTTTTAATATAACATTTTTTTTCTAAGAATAAATTCTTTGTATTTTTCCCTCTCTAAAATTATCCTTAATTACTCGAAATGTTTTTATAATCACTACTACTTACCCATTATATTACACAGCAGGTAGTGGGAGTGTAGGCCTAAAGGTTGCTGTGTGGTCCTATTGGGTTCAAAGTGTATTAGGTACAGCGGGTAAAATAATCATTGAATCCGTCACCATGTTTCTCAGTAAATATATTTCTTGACATTATATTTTCATCAGATGTTGGTAACAATCCATGCAATCCAATCAGACACAGAAATCAAACCATAGATGTGAAATGACACAGGGAAAAAGTATTGAACACATTTACTGAAACTTATTTAATTCTGTGTACTAAAGTCTTTGTTGGCAATCACAGCTGCAAGACGCCTCCTGTCTGAAGAAATTAGTTACATTCATCACTCAGCTGTGATTTTGGCCCATTCTTTCACACAAGTCTTCAAATCTTGATGGATTCATGGGCCTCTTCTATGAACTCTTCTTTAGTTCTTTCCATAGATTTCAGGTGATTGACTGGGCCGTTCTAGCAGCTTTATTTTCTTTCTTTGAAATGAGTTGGCTGTGTGTTTGGGGTCATTGTCTTACTCAAATGTCCACCTTCGTTTCATCATCGTCATCCTGGTAGAAGTCAGCAGATTTTGGTCAATAACATCTCTATATTTTTCCATTCATCGTCCCTTCAGTTATTTGAAGTTTGCCAGTTCTACAGTAGGACTTTCTAATGCTCTCCACAAGTGGTCTTTGACTCTTAGACAACTCTTCTTTGTTTTTTACTAATGGCTTGTTTATTGTACAGTGGGTTGACAGGAAAGGGGAAACAAGAGTGGTGGAGTGACATGTGTTAAAGGACCACGGGTCTTCTGATACATATTTCTTCATGTTCATTTTATAGTGAAATTATGCTCTTTTCATTTCCGTATTATGGTCCCAAAAGGGCTCATTGGAACGTTTAGAAGTTTAGAAATCCTTGTCCAATGCCATCAATGTTTGCAACAGTAAGATTGGGAAGGTCTTGAGAAAGCTCTTTACCCATCATAAGATGTTTCAAATGTGATACCAGAGACACCTTTTTATAGGCCATCATTTGGGACTGAACCAGCTGAACCAGCTGCACTGATAAGGGGCAGGATTGCTTACTAATTACTGAAAGATTTCAGCTGGTGTCTCTTGGCTTTCCTTCCTTTTTTGCACCGCCCTTTCTTCACGTGTTCAATACTTTTCCCACGTGTTATTTCATTTTATTACACATAACTTCATTTCTGGACATCTATGTTTTGATTTATTTGTATTCATGGATTGTTACCAACATCTGGTGAAAATATCATGTCAACAGCACCTCTAGAAATATATGTACTGAGAAAAATGGTGGTGTTGTGATTTTATGTTCTATTCAATTCCCAGCCAGCTGGGAATTTATATTTCTGATACTTGAAGATGTTTATTGCCCTCCAGGTAGGGGTGGAGAATATTTTATTTAATCAGATATCATTTGGATGTTATATGCTGTTTATGAACACACGCCCTACTAGCTGTGTGTTAGAACATTAAATGAAAGAGTGATTTGAGCACTAATCATTGTCAAACAGTTAATTCTGTGGAATAAATTCACCACAACTTCTTTTCAAAATACAAGTTTATTAACAAAAATCATTCAGCTCCAAGTCAAACATATTTCAGTTTAATGCTCTTAACTAAAACTAGTGAAACTAAACTAAACTAAACTACTATGTACAAAGAGGAAGGGCAAACATGGTTGAAAAGCATATTACAGTTTAAGATGGATTTTGTGTTTGAAAACCAAAGTTTATCTGGAATAATTTGGGATATGATCAAATTAGCTTTTCACAAATTTAGAGAGATTGGAATGTTTTCAGACCAATTCACAATGTAAATCCATGAGGTGAATAAAACATTCTTTGGCCAAAAAATGTTTTATTAAATGATTTGCTCAATCAAGAACCAATAACCTTTAGTCAAATTACTCTTTACCCTCTTTGAAATAGCTAGCAGCGAACAGACATCAGGATTCCACTAAATGACTCTTGGTCATACTTGGTAATCGAAATGTAATGAGCATTTGAGGAACATATGAACACTAAAGTTATATCATACCCTTAGTGACATAAAGCTTGTGCAAGCTTCAACAGCTCAACACATATTTCTGTATAGCATAGTGAAGCATGCAGTGCACCCTGTTAGCTGTTAGCTCAAAAGACACAGTGTTTGTTCTGTCCCTAATTGTGCCAGGCCTGCAAACATTTTTGTCAATGTTCATTTGGAAAGTTGGGTTTCCATCCAGCAGGAGCTTAGCAGGCAGGCAGGCTAACAGCAAGGCAGGCTATCGCTGTCTCAGTGGCTCACAGCAGGGGTCCTCTTTGTCTCAGTGGCTCATTCCAAGTCTGGATGCTCATCCAGTCTGGCTCTATAAGTTCTGTAACTCAAGAGAAATGTGTTGCAAAAGGTCTGTTTTGCAGCAGTTTGTTTCTGAAAGGTCACCATGATGATTCCTTGATGATTGTAGAGATCTGGGTCCCTCTGGGCCTTGGATCTCTATCTTGCTGGAGATCCTGCCAAAGAGGACCCCAGCTTCATGGGCAAGAGAACAGGAAAAGAGGAGGAATCTGGTTTTCTCTGTGGTTTTCTCTGACGAAAAGGGGTGGTTGGAGAGACCTTATAGCTGGTTATTCACCAAACTTGCGTTCTCTTCTCTGGTCATCATGTCAAGATGAAACATGGACACTTTTTTCCCAATGTCCCAACACCATGATCATGGCAAATGGCACAACAGTGGCATGTTCAATACTTATTTTACCCATTGTATCTGTAACAGAACATAAAAGTTAAATCCTCTGATTTAAAACTGATCTCAATCTTTTAGAAACTTATGTTTGTTAAACATCCATTTCTTTACAAACTATTTTATTGCTCCAGAGTTTTAGCCTCAGGCTACGGCCCCTTTAAGACCCTTCCTGGAGCCTGGGCAAAGAAACAAAAAAGGAGCAAAATAAATGGAGACACTTTTTTTCTGTATTTTTTGTTTTACAAATATTAAATACATTTTTTCCTCATTTAGGCATTTTAATCCTGGATGAACCCACCTCAGGTCTGGACAGTTTCACAGCCCACAACCTGGTCATAACCCTGTCCCGCCTCGCCAAGGGGAACCGCCTGATCCTGCTGTCGGTCCACCAGCCTCGATCAGACATCTTCCAGCTCTTTGACCTGGTGGTGCTGCTTTCATCCGGCTCAGCTGCTTACTTTGGAGCAGCTCGAGACATGGTTCCTTATTTCACTGCTCTCGGTTACCCATGCCCACGTTACTGCAATCCCTCTGACTTCTACGGTAGGTGTAAAAATGACTTCATTGGATATTTTTAAAGAAAATGAATCATCAGAAATGTGGTTACGCTTTAAACCAATGGCTTTAAACCAACTTTAAAAGCTTGAAACATTATTTTGTTATAAAAAGTTTCTCCAATATGGTTTTTCCAGTTGATCTGATCAGTATAGACCGGCGCAGTCCTGAGATTGAGGCCCAGTGTTTGGAGCGGGCCAGACTTTTATCTGAGAAGTTCAAGCAAATGGTTCAAGACACTGAAGATCACATGTGGAAACCAGCTGAAAACAGTGCAGCACATATAGAGAGGTAGGCACTCTTTTACTTTAGGCTGAGGGAAACTTAAACCCTTCCTGGGGTCCTGCTTTATTCACCATTGTTTTAAGATTTTAGAAAATGTGATTAATGTCCCTCTGCTCCAACATAACTCTGTCACCTTGACGTCCCCCTCCAGCCTTCAGCAGCCAAGCAGAAGCAGTGAGGAAGTGATAACTGTCGCCAAAGAAAGTAACAAGTTGCCAGGAGAACTACAGCAGTTCAGCATCCTCATCAGGTGAGGCAACAGATACGGATGTGTCCCAGAGGCCCTGAGGGGCCAGCCCAGCACTAAACTCTGCTCTCCCTCAGGCGTCACATGTACAATGACTTCAGAGACCTGGTCTCCTTGTTGGTGCGTGGCTTCGAAGCCCTGCTCATGTCACTGCTGGTCGGTTTTTTGTATTACGGGGCTGGCGAAGAGCGCCTGAACATCCAAGACACGGTGGCCCTCCTCTACATGATCGGGGCCCTCACGCCGTTCGCTGTGGTGCTGGACGTCATAGCTAAATGTGAGCATGTTGATCCCTCAGTTGAAACTGACTTATTCACATTTCTTCAAACTGTTGGTTTTATTGATGCATGTAATGGTTATTTATTTAGATGTTAATTTAATAATTTTTTAATGTTATTTTTAATTTCTTCCATTTCTATTTTCATTCTTTTAATTTTTGTTATAAGAAAAAATGCTAAATAAATAATAAATAAATAAATATAATAATATAATAAATATTAATATTTTTGGCATTTTTTCTTCTCCTTCCCTTAAACATTCTGAAAATAACTTTAAATATTTGTATATTTTCTTGAGGCATTGAATGACAACTAAAAGCGACAGCCTACATATATGCATACTGGAGTCTATGTTAAAATCCTCTCGTTATTCTTAAGTAAAAAGTATGGTTAATTAGATGCAATTAATCAACTATAATAAAAATAAAACACCAACAAAGTCCCAACTCAAAACTAACTACACATTTCTAAGCACAATATTAGTGCTAATATTAGAACAATATTAGTAACCATTAAGATTTTCTAAAAGAACAAAAATGAAACTAATAACATTAATTTTCCAATCGTTCAAAAGACCAAATAACATAAAAGCAAAATAGATCACCAAAGGTGAAAAAGAGGAATTTTCACTCATTAGATGAAGAACAGCCCGTTTGAGAAAACTACAGTTATGTCCAATTTCAAAACAGCATAAAAGATTAACCAAGACCTCCCTGTTTGCGTATTTCTCTAATTCTTCACTCTGTCACATTCAGGGTATAAGGAATATAAACCAAGGACTGCAGCTTAAAGTTCAGAGTTAGAAAATAAAACAATGTTTTTGGACTAAACATCTGTAGCACTCTCACAATTATGGTTGGATAACTGGAACCTAGTATTCAGTGTTACTATTGTGATACAAACACTCTTCTTTAACTCTTTGAAATTGTTCTTAGGTAACTGTACAGCTGGACTGCATACTCATAATCACAGAAACTACTGGAAAAAAAATAGACATTCAAAAAAGTTTCTCTAAGACTGCATTTAATCATATTCTCCAAATGTTCTAAGACCCAATTATTTAAAAAAATGAAAGAAGAAAAATATATATAAAAAAAATTCTTAATTCATCTCTTTTTGGAGATTTACTTTTTATTTTTTAATCACCACTAATTGTAATTTATAGCTCAGACGATAAATTAAAGTTTGTTATCATAACTAGAAATTGATCACGTTAAAATGCCTACTCACAAATAACCTATGTGGGGGGAAAATCCGCCTTCACTTCAATGATTCAATTTAAAAACAGACACATAATCATCATTGATTGACTTATAAACTATCAATAATGTGCATTTAATATCTCTCACTGGTTTTAATGCCAACAAAACAATATGAATAAGGAACCTCTATTACCAGATTCTTATGGTATCTTATTCCAGAACGACGAAATTTATGCAAACACGGTGGGAATCATTCATGTTTAGATCCAGATCAACACTGAGTGAGCTGTGACCTTTAACCTGAGTGCCTGATGTTCTCTGCAGGTCACACAGAGAGGGCCATGCTCTACCACGAACTGGAGGACGGCATGTACTCTGTCACCTCCTACTTCTTTGCCAAGGTAAAACCTCAGGGCTGCGTCTCCTGCAGGGGTCACTCTTGCTCCATGAGTGTAATAAACAGTGCTGGAATGTGAAATGAGAGGTGCTGTACTGAGTGCTGCATCCATCTATACAGTCACTCTGCTGTCCTTCAGGTGCTTGGGGAGCTACCAGAGCACTGTGTGTTCACCCTGGTCTATGGTCTGCCCATCTACTGGTTAGCAGGGCTGAATGAGGCTGCAGACCGGTTCCTGCTCTTCTTTGTGCTGGTGTGGCTGATGGTTTACGGTAGCCGAGCCATGGCTTTGTTTGTTGCCGCCGCTCTGCCCACCCTGCAGACCTCTGCCTTCATGGGCAACGCCTTGTTCACAGTCTTCTACCTGACTGGAGGCTTCGTCATCAGCCTGGAGAACATGTGGCTGGGTAAAGAGGGTTGTTTCTGGATGTATGTTTGGTAAATGTTGGTTTGGTAAATGTGTGGGATAACAGCAGGGGTTTGTGTTTGTTTCTCCTCTCCAGTGGCCTCGTGGCTCTCTTATGCCTCCTTCATGCGTTGGGGCTTCGACGGCATGCTGCAGGTGCAGTTCAGGGACAATAAGTACCCCGTCACCATTGGAAACCTCACCTTCAACGTGGACGGCATTCATGTGAGCCTGCCTTCAAACTGTGCTTCTAAGGCCTGCTGTTATACATTCACACACAATAAGCAATGTGTTCATCTTACAGGTGGTGGAGGCCATGAAACTGAACCAGTACCCTCTGTTCTCCTGCTTTCTGGTGCTGGTGGCGGTTTGCTTCGGCTTTATGGTGCTTTATTACCTCTGCCTTAAATTCATCAAGCAGAAATCCAGTCAGGACTGGTGAAAACTGAATCCCAGATGGTCGACTGGTTCGACACAGAAAATCTAGATAATACAGCTTTTGTTAAATGTTTTAGTTGTTGAAGTTGAGGAAATAAAAACAAATGATCTGACTGAGTACATGATCTGTTATAATTGCATTAGGTTTGGTTAATCAGGCTGTAGTTGAGCCACATCTGTTTGTATTTCTAGCAGTTGTTCCTGTACCTCTGTTTGCTGCTGGATGGCAGCAGAGTACTGCAACAGCATCAAGTGATTATTTTAGTTTCCTTTTAGTGTGCTACGTCAGCAGATTTCCATCTATGGCTTCAGTTTCTTCAGTTTTGAGCCGCTTTTCCCTCCCAACAATTTTTTTGTTTGTTTTTGGTTGTTTATGGGAGGGTTCTAAGCCTACTGTCACAAACTGTTTCACATTGTAGAGCAATAAAACTTGAAATGTCTAGTGCAGATTTAGAAAGTCACTCTTAAGGAAAAAAATGATCAAACTTGTTGTTGTACTTGTTGTATAGTTATGTAATGTGTATGTTTTTGCACTGGTGCAAAGGCTAAATTGTTCCAAATTAAAAGTGAAATCAAATTGCTAAAGTATACTGTAGTGTGTGTGTGTGTATTTTTGTTGTTTTCTGATTCCCATTAGAAGCTAAAGATGAAAGATTTACTTCTGTATTTTAATAAGCATCCTCCTAATGAGCTCCAGGGGCCAAACCCTCTGACATCATCCAACAATCTTCTCTGAAAAAGGGCAATTTGTGTTGTCTAAGGCCTGCCCTTTGACAGCGCCAACAACTTAACACGAAGCCAAAGTATCTGAGGCGGGAGTTTAATGACAGGCAGAGAGGAGGGGCACAGCCGGCTTAAAACATTCAGTCATGCAAAGAAATGTTTGCATCTGAACTGTATAACACAGGCTTAAGCCTTATCAATAGCAGGACACGATGTGTGCTTTCAAAACCTCAGAAACAACATATAGTATAGGATCACTGTTTGTTTATGATCGAGTCAGGAAGCATACAAAAAATCTTACCATCATGTGCAGCAGAGTCCAAAGACTACATTTTATTAGTTGGTGCCAGAATGCAGTGTCCAAAAGGTTGCTGTGCTTTTTAAAAATCATGTAATCTCTTAAAAAATTTGACTCAAGAGTTACTTAACTACACATGCATACCTAAGTTGGATCTTTATATACATTCACAATAGAGCTTAAAAAGGTTTTTCTTCTGCAAATATTGCTTTTCTTTTTTGGTTAAATCCATCAAGTTCTTCCAGCCTCTTTCCCTTTTGCTGAGGAAAAGCATTTCCACAGCAGGATGCTGCCACCGCTCTGTAGGAACGATGCGTTCAGTAGGGTTCGTTTCCATCACATACAGATTCCATTTCAGTCTCACCCAACCACAACATTTTTTCCCCCCTTTGTTGTGTCCCTTAAATAAATATTACAAATTATTAATTATAATATAATTGATCTAATATAATTATAAATATTTTTTCATGCAGATTTCTTCTAAACCCTCCTTACTAAAGGACAGCTTTAAAGAATGTGTGACCAGTTGCTGCCTGATTGTTTCATCGTAGCTTCAGAGCTCTGTAGAGATCTCTCCTCCTGTTTCTAACGTCTCGTTGCTCTTGTCCATTGTTTGCTCCCTACTGAACCTCTGAGGCTATCAAACATCAGCTGGATTTATACCAATGAATAATGGCACACAGATTTATACTTTAGGTGACTTCTACAATGTTAGAGTGAAGATTGCTGACATATAAGCATAACTAAAAACTCTGAAATGCATCCTCTGGTTCTTACATATAAAGTTTCACTAAAATACAGAAATGTTTGCAGCAGCATGGTGTCAGAAAATTAAAAAAAAGTTGAAATGATATATATAGTTTAGAAAAGTAAATGAAAACTAAAATGAAAATTTTTTTATGAGAGAAATGATTTAAGAAAATGATCTTAAGTTTGAACCTTACTGGGGTGTAACCTTGAACTGATCACTTCCATGATAAATGGGCTGCTTTAAAGTGAATACTGATAGTAAAGAGTATTCTAGGTAGAAAAAAAAACATCAAATGAATTTTCCAAGAAATGTGACCCTGAAAAAAACAATCCATAGAGATTGCAGATAAAATGTGGACTACAGCCTCTCTAATTGTGCTTTAATGTATAGTGGCTTTGTGAAAATATTCACTCTCTTTGAACTTTTGGACCTTTTGCCACATTTCAGGCTTCAAACATAAAGATATAAAATTGTATTTTTTTTTTTTTTTTTTGTGAAGAATCAACCACTAGTGGGACACAATCATGAAGTTAAAAAAAAATTATTGGATATTTTAGACTTCTTTAACAAATGGAAAATGGGTGTACAAAAATGTTAATAAATAAATGTTACATAATTCAGCCTCCTTGAGTTAATACTGTAGTGACGCCTTTAGCTGTGATTAGAACTGCAAGTTGCAAAACTGAAATTTTTACCTTTTCTTCTTTGCGTTTGTGAGCAGCAGTTTTCAGTTCTTTCCACATTCTCTGCTAGATGAAGGTCTGGACTTTGATTTGGCCAATCTAACACCTGGATATGTATACAGTATATGTGAACCATTCTAATGTAGATTTAGCTTTATGTTTTGGATCATTTTCTTGTTGGAAAACAAATTTCTGTCCCAGTCTCTGGTCTTTTGCAGACTCCAACAGGTTTTCTTCCAGAATGGTATTGTATTATGCTCCATCCACCTTCCCTGTCCCTGCTGAAGAAAAGCAGGCCCAAACCATGATGCTGCCACCACCGTGTTTGACAGAGGGTATGGTGTGTTCAGGGTAACTAGCTGTGTTACTTTTAAGGCAAACATAACATTTTGCATTGGTGCAAAAAAGTTAGATTTTGGTTTCATCTGACCAGAGCTCCCAGATGGCTGGTGGCAAACTCTAAACAATACTTTTTGTAGATATTTTAAAGAAATGGCTTTTTCCCATAAAGGCCAGATTTCTGTAGTATACGACTGATTGTTGTCCTATGGACAGAGTCTCCCATCTCAGCTGTAGATCTCTGCAGTTTATCCAGAGTGATCATGGGCATCTTGGAGGTGTGAAATATCCAGTACATTTATTTCCACTTCATGACTGTGTCTCACTTGTTGTTGATTCTTCACCAAAAAAAAGAAATAAATTTTAGATCTTTATGTTTGAAGCCGGAAATTTGGCAAAAGTTCAAGAAGTTTAAGGGGGCTGAAAACTTGTAACAGCTATTGGAAGAGCTGAACTGCTGGAAGAGTTTAAGTTTAAAGAGCAAATCTTGAGGGAAAATAACATCAACCAGAATATGTCAGAATGCTGTGTGGATGCTTACTTTTCAGTCACAAAGTGAGCATTCTGTTCACTTTACTTTGCTGTTTGAACTTTGTCCATCATGTCATGGAAAATAAACATCAATAGATAATAAATAATAATAATGGTTATAAAGAATAGAAGAAAGTCATGACATCATGATAGTATTACAAAGAGGATGATAAAGCAACAAGCTCTATCTCTATGGGATGAAAGCTCAGATAACTGGACTTTTTTATAGCTTTTAATGTAAAGTAAAAATTTGAATGTATTTTCTGGTGTTGGTTATATTATTTATTATTTTTGGAGAGCATGTTACTTTCTACTAAATATCTGATTATTAGGTACTAAAAGGTATCTAGTCTAAAAGATCCAACATCATTTTCAGATGACTACAGCCGGAGGTTCATCGAAATCAATGCAAAAGATTTAAGCTTGAAAATGTTCATAATATATTTATTATAGAAAATAATCATCTAGAGACAGACTACTAACAGAAATCATGAAATATAAAATCTTTTGTTAAAAAAAAAAAAAAAAGAACCTGGCAGTTTGTTAAACAAAAATTCAGCCGTCAATATATGAGGTGTAACATGTTGTTAAGCATTTAGTACAGGGGGGGGCTATAAAAGGTAAATATTTGATGGCTTTACAGGTAAACATCTGCAGGTCAGAACAGCTCTATGTGTTAAAGTCTATATAGATCAGCTCTAGGCAGGCCTGTCCCCACAAGGCAAACGGTGCAAGGATAGCTGAACTCAGAGTAGAAACTATTGGAGGAGCTGAACTGATCATAAAGTTTAAGTTTAACAAGCAAAACTTGAGGTAAAATTACATCACCCAGAATATGCCATCAAGCAGCAGAATGCTGGAGCTAAATTTGGGGAAGAGGTTCACTTTTCAGTCACATTTAAAACCATAAAGATACAAAGACAGTTACACTGGAATGGATTAGATCAGCACAGATCTATTAGTCAGAAAGGCGCAGAGAAAGTCCAGCCATAAATCCAAAGAAAATCTGTGCTAGGACCTAAATGTTGTCATTCATAGAGGCTTATTTTGCAGAAGAAAACAATGGGGGAATACTTCAGTCTCTAGATGTGTAAAGTTAGAAGAGTCATAGGAGTGTATATGCTGTTCCTTCCTCTCATTGACAGCGAACATTTAGAGGAAAGAAAGTTGGTTAATCACATAAAACCTCAATAGAAAACACTGATTTTAGAATTCAAGGCAACAATATGCTGACAGTTTATGAAATATTGTTACAGGTATTCCCTCAAAATCTAACTCTTTAATTTCAATCAAGCATATTTTTCAGACTAAAAGTACTTTAAAAAAAAAAGTAACCCTTTGAGTGGCAGTGGTGCAGGGGGTTAACCGTGAGGCCCATGTGTCGGAGGCCTGGGTCCTCGATGCAGCTCTCACCGTTTGGAGTGTTGGCCCTTTGACCTTTGTCTTCTGTCCAGAAATAATCAACATTGAAGACCACTAGTGCATAAAGCATATCAGAAAATAGTAACATTGAAGCAGGTTTAGGTATGCTTATATTAAGCCTGCAATTTTGTATTAAAAATGTTTTCTCATTAGTGAGACGTGATATTATGATTTCAAACGTTATTTTTTTCATTCACTGTACGCAAGAAATCATCTTACTTAACAGAATTAAGAGCTTTAAACCTTCAGCTTGTTTTTTTTAGTGAGCATAGTTACCTGTATTTTAGCAAACACCTGTATCGTTTGTTTTCATAAGCAGGATAATGAGATAATTTGTCTGAAAAAAGGTTCCCTGATATGCAGGGGCGCCTCCTATGACTCACGTGGACATTGCATCTCTAAATGCGAAAAACCCAATGGATCTGTGGAAGAAGGTGTATGAGCGAGTCTTTCCCAGCAAGGTAGCTGCTCAGCTTTATATTTCAGGTAATGTTAAAGAACCCAAATGCTCTGAATACAGTGGAGTTACTGTTTTCACAGAGCTACAGTGAGCAGAGAGCACTAAAGGATCCAGCCAAAGACCCACAGTACAGTGAGCCTCAGATTGATGCAATGAGAGCCCAGAAAGACCAGGTAACACACTTTCACCGTTTCCTCATTAAAAATTAGCGTCATAACTGCAGTAAAATACCTGTGATATGGACTTTAGGTACACTGTATCTGGTATGAAGTCACGAGTTGGTGATGTTGGGGGTCAGTCTTTGGTCATCAGATATTTCTGCTCATTTTGCTTTGTTGTTTGAACTTTGTCCACCATCATGTCATGGAAAACGAGCATCAATAGATAATAAATAATAATAATGGTTATAAAGAATAAAATAAAGGAATGACATCATGAAAGCATTACAAAGATGAAGATTAAGAAACTAGCTCTATCTCTATGGGATGAAAGCTCAGATAATTGGATGTTTTTATAGCTTTTAATATAAATAAAACTTGCTAAATATCTGACGTTAATATTGGGTACTAAAACTTATCTAGTCTAAAAGATCCAACTTCTGAGTAATACATTTTTAGACGACTACAGCTGGAGGTTAATCGAAATCAATGCAAAAGATTTAAGCTTGAAAATGTTCATAATATATTTATTATAGAAAATAATCATTTAGAGACAGACTACTAACAGAAATCATGAAATATAAAATCTTTTGTTTAAAAAAAAAAAGAACCTGGCAGTTTGTTAAAGTAAAATTCAGCCGTCAATATATGAGGTGTAACACGTTGTTAAGTATTTAGTACAGGGGGCTATAAAAGGTAAATATTTGATGGCTCTACAGGTAAACATCTGCAGGTCAGAACAGCTCTATGTGTTAAAGTCTATAGATCAGCTCTAGGCAGGCCTGTCCCCACAAGGCAAATGGTGCAAGGATAGCTGAACTCAGAGTAGAAACTATTGGAGGAGCTGAACTGATCATTAAGTTTAAGTTTAACGAGCAAAACTTGAGGTAAAATTACATCACCCAGAATATGCCATCAAGCAGCAGAATGCTGGAGCTAAATTTGGGGAAGAGGTTCACTTTTCAGTCACATTTAAAACCATAAAGATACAAAGACAGTTACACTGGAATGGATTAGATCAGCACAGATCTATTAGTCAGAAAGGCGCAGAGAAAGTCCAGCCATAAATCCAAAGAAAATCTGTGCTAGGACCTAAATGTTGTCATTCATAGAGGCTTATTTTGCAAAGAAAACAATGGAGGAATACTTCAGTCTCTAGATGTGTAAAGTTAGAAGAGTCATAGGAGTGTATATGCTGTTCCTTCCTCTCATTGACAGCGAACATTTAGAGGAAGGAAAGTTGGTTAATCACATAAAACCTCAATAGAAAACACTGATTTTAGAATTCAAGGCAACAATATGCTGACAGTTTATGAAATATTGTTACAGGTATTCCCTCAAAATCTAACTCTTTAATTTCAATCAAGCATATTTTTCAGACTAAAAGTACTTTAAAAAAAGTAACCCTTTGAGTGGCAGTGGTGCAGGGGGTTAACCGTGAGGCCCATGTGTCGGAGGCCTGGGTCCTCGATGCAGCTCTCACCGTTTGGAGTGTCGGCCCTTTGACCTTTGTCTTCTGTCCAGAAATAATCAACACTGAAGACCACTAGTGCATAAAGCATATTAGAAAATAGTAACATTGAAGCAGGTTTAGGTATGCTTATATTAAGCCTGCAATTTTGTATTAAAAATGTTTTCTCATTAGTGAGACGTGATATTATGATTTCAAACGTTATTTTTTTCATTCACTGTATGCAAGAAATCATCTTACTTAACAGAATTAAGAGCTTTAAACCTTCAGCTTGTTTTTTTTAGTGAGCATAGTTACCTGTATTTTAGCAAACACCTGTATCGTTTGTTTTCATAAGCAGGATAATGAGATAATTTGTCTGAAAAAAGGTTCCCTGATATGCAGGGGCGCCTCCTATGACTCACGTGGACATTGCATCTCTAAATGCGAAAAACCCAATGGATCTGTGGAAGAAGGTGTATGAGCGAGTCTTTCCCAGCAAGGTAGCTGCTCAGCTTTATATTTCAGGTAATGTTAAAGAACCCAAATGCTCTGAATACAGTGGAGTTACTGTTTTCACAGAGCTACGGTGAGCAGAGAGCACTAAAGGATCCAGCCAAAGACCCACAGTACAGTGAGCCTCAGATTGATGCAATGAGAGCCCAGAAAGACCAGGTAACACACTTTCACCGTTTCCTCATTAAAAATTAGCGTCATAACTGCAGTAAAATACCTGTGATATGGACTTTAGGTACACTGTATCTGGTATGAAGTCACAAGTTGGTGATGTTGGGGGTCAGTCTTTGGTCATCAGATATTTCTGTTCATTTTGCTTTGTTGTTTGAACTTTGTCCACCATCATGTCATGGAAAACGAGCATCAATAGATAATAAATAATAATAATGGTTATAAAGAATAAAATAAAGGAATGACATCATGAAAGCATTACAAAGAGGAAGATTAAGAAACTAGCTCTATCTCTATGGGATGAAAGCTCAGATAACTGGATGTTTTTATAGTATATTATACTGACAAACAGTTCGAGCGCCACCGATCCCTCAAAGCTCTGCGCTCATCCAATTGCGCACTTTTCATGAATTCTCTACATACAAAGAAATCTATCAATTGTAGAAAATAAAATCCAACATAAACTGTAAATCGATTAGAACAATACATTTTCCAGTATCATTTGTGACATGAATATGTGTATCATTAGTTTTACAACCTGAAACCAATGATGAAATTACAAGCTGTCATCCCCACTGAATTTCATTACATAATATGGGGAAACAGAGCCTAGTTTTTTCTTTTTATGATACAATAAATATAGTAGAAATAAAAAAAAGTAAAGAGAATAGATTCATCATTATTTTATTTCAATTGGGGGCTTATAGCAACTCAGCCTGTTGGACGCTGGATGTGCCAGCCGGTTTGATCAGTTTTACAGTATAGATAATACATGTAAGAGTTGGATTTGGATGAGTGTGTTTAATAGAGCATCAGTGTCCTTATTCAGTGTATCAAAGAATGCTACAGGTGCATAAATAAATAATCACACAGGAAGAATACTATGTGGCGGCCCAAATATTTAGTCTAGAATTCCAGAACAATGAAACTCAAAAATTTGTAGCAGCCCTGCTTTCCAACAAGCACCTTAAGATGGACCTATTCACAGTGCAACGCGATTGTCCGTGGGACTTTTTTTTTGTTGTTGCTAAATTCAATTACATGATGAAGCAAAAACATCATCAGGAGTCATTCAGCCCATTCTCAGATAAGGTGGTTGCAGCACTTAGATATGATGAGCCAAAGCAGATCTCACAGTTTTTGGACATTTGTGCTTCTGTACATTTAAAGCATCCAGTGCTTATTGTGAAAGAAGATTTAGTTTAATGAACCTTGTCAAAACAGCATCCAGAAAGTGTCATATTTGGAAAACCATTGGAGAAGTGAGAAGGATAGACCTGAAAATAGATAAAATTTAAGAAAAAATATTAAAGTGACATTTCATAAGATTTTTTATTTATTTATATGATAATGAAATGATTATACTATTATAGTATTTATGTTAAACGCTACAAAAACAGTAACATGAGTTTATTGTGTGTTAGAAGCTTCAACACAAAGTTCAGTGTGAAACGTGAATCTTTTAAGATGAACAAGAAGTTATGTCTGAAAGGTCTAATATCCCATTTCTTTAAGGGTAGGACCCTTGCTCTGGCCAAAGCAGGTCTCATACATACACATCTCATGACCAACAAGATCTTTTATTTCATTTAAGTGGAAAAAATCACTTAAATTAAAAGGAAACTAATGGACATTGCTGCTCAGTAGAAAATTAAAATGACACTGTTATTGTGATACACCTCTAGGGGGCTTAACCCTTCAAAGGATTTTCGCTTGGGGCCCCACTAATTCCTTGAAACGGCCCCTGGCTCTAGGCCTGCAGGCTATATCCTGCCTCCAATACAGTTGTATCAAACCTGCAAGAGGATTTCATAGATTTCATAGATGCTTTATTAATGGTAATGGCATATCCCAAAATGCACCTCATCAGCAGCCCAAATGCTGCTTGTGGTAAGCCCTGCTGTGTTCCTGTTAAATTATTTATTTGGTTATGGGGTGGAGACGGCACTGACAAACATCCAGGTTATTCCCACTGATGTACATTGTGAAGGACAGCGAGAGTTTCCCCAGCTTATCAAACAATAAAGAACCTGTTGCCAAATAGGAAAAAAGCCAAGCATGGTGCTCAAACAAAATGGGGTAAAGTGCAAAGAAAATAAAATTCCTTTGGTTTTTGACTCTACATCTCTATGATATAATTATATTTCAATGATTTGTAAAGATAATTTCCCTTATTCGAGGTGTTTTTTTTCTCAGCAAGTAACTGGAATGAACCTCACACCATCAGCCAATGCCCTAAAGTAACCCTTTGCCCTGCAGTAGCCTGTCCATGACCGTGTTTCTGTGATGGTGTTATTAAAATACCTGTAACACTTTCCTATAGTTGTAAAACTTAAAGTTATCAGTCTTCTTGTCAAAGTCCCATGGTTCCACTGTGGCAGCTGGACTACAGTAACCTTCATGAATCAGGATCTGCTATCTCTTACTAACTTTCACATGAAAACAGCTCCTTATCTTCTGGAGTCGGACCGTACATGATGTCAACGTACAGAGTTATCAAAACAAGAACTATAGAGGTCCAGAAAGCCATATAACCCAGGCATTGTTAGGGTTCTGTTTGTGGGGATTGTTTTTGTGTTTTCCTTTTGTTTCTCCCTCCACCGCCAGATGGTGCCCTTTCCCCGTTTTTGGCTTGGAGGGCGGCTTCTGGTTTTTCCTCCACACCTGCGGCTTGTTGGGTCATCATCAGAGGAGTACTTGAGCAGCAGACTTTCACCACCTCGCGGCCAGAGTGTTTGTCAGAATTGGGTACTCTAGCCTCCTGAGATTAGCTGAGTTTAACTCTTGTGCCTTTGTCTCTCTGAGTCTAAGTTTTGCCTTAAGACTATCCTCCTGATCCGCTGGATAAGCCCGGTCCTTCTCCCCCCTTGGAAGGAAACATTCATCTCACACAGAACAAAGGGAAACCTTCACCTGAGCCGTTCAACCCGCCTCTGGAATATCCGGTGACAGTCCGCTCTGTGCTCCTCTAGACCCATCACTAGTCTGCCTGTCCACCCTCCCATGAGTACAATCTTCTCTGGACAATCACCCACAAACTGGAGCCTGGGTTCAACCAAGAACCACTTTAAATTATTCATTTCAGAAAACATTCATTTGCCTCGATCTTTTTCCCTACGGGGCTTGAACTCATCCTTGTGATCTCCCCCCTAGAGTTTCCAGTCCTGGTTCACGAGATCGCTGGATTCCCCTCTGAGAAAACCTGCAAATTCTATATCTCTTTGAGTTGTAAATCTCCCCAAATAAACCTGTTAACTTTTTCCCTTGCTCTCTGAGTGGTTCTCTGTATGTGGGTTACATCTCTTAAACCCATCATGACAGGCATGGCTGACGAGTCAATTCCATCTACCATAAAATTTGAAAAGTGTGAAAATATTTAATAACACTAGGAAATAATGTGGAAGAATCTCATTCTGAAGTTATTTCTTGTTCCATGTTTTGTATTTAGGTATTTAGGTAAGAGAACATTTGATTTTTTTTCTTTTTAATCAGAAAATGAACAAAGAATTACAATAATGATTTCTCATGTAGTTTTTGCTGCATGGCTATGCTGTAGAACCCAGAGGAAGCAATGCCACATTTATTGGAAGCCATTCCCAAAAATATCAGGATACACGATGAACTGTAGTTAATCTAAAATTTCTTAAGGTATGATGGCTTGATCAAGCAGTTTTTATGGATAAGAGAAAGACCAAGTTTAAAAATGTGGAAACTATGAGAAAACTGGGGAAAAATGAGGACTTAACTTCAGTCCTAAGGCATTTGAAATTGTGAAACTGATAAAATATTGGGAAAAAACAGATAAAAGACCAGGTTGGACATATACTGAGACTTATAGATTCAAATATATAGTCAGATTACATATTATTAGTTTCCATCTTCTGCAGACTCCTCTGACTCTTCCAGTGCAACTCGCTGTTCTTCCAAATTGTTTTTTTTTTTATGCTGCTCTTCCTCCGTAGTTGGATCCAGGGACTCTAATCTCTGATCCACTGGGATATTCTTTCTGTGGTAGTGGAGGAATGGGTGGACTGTACACCTCTCCTATATACTTCAGGCCCCATCCAATATATATGTTTTCAAATTTCCTATACAGTTGGTGAAAATTACATGTCTTTTAGTTGTAGTGTTAGCAACAGGATACATTGAGGAAAAAGCAATGGAGTTATTAACCCTTGCACTCTCCACAAGAGTAAGCAAATAATCCTGGCCAGAGTTTAGAACGCAGCACGGCTATTGCATACTGAGGAGTTAGAAGGGACGACAAATTGGAGCTCCATGGAGGCAAATTAAACATTTCTGAAATATAAACAGACACACGATTTAGCTTGAGTCTAGGTTGCAGCAGTTTGATTGGCCGCTGGTCTTTCACTGTGTGTTCTGTTGCCTTTTTGAAACTTGGTTATTAAAGAGGAATTACTTAAAGGGGAATGCCGTTTTTTTTTTTTACATTGGGCCCTTGATTTTACGTTATTACATCATGCTCTACTCACCCATATGAGTTTTGTGTCATTTGGAGCTGTTCTGAAGATATTCGGTTTTGTTATATCCAAGCAACGTCTTCCTATGGGCAAACGAATTAAAGGCACAAACTAAACTGTTCATAATGTATTCTTTATGGTACGCCAGCATTCATAACATGTAGGCGAATCACTGAATCACGGTGTTCGGTAAAATGCTTGGAGCAAATGACCAGCTGAGCATCAAACTTTGCAGGGATACACAAAAATAATCCATGCCTGTCGAGTCTTTGGATCCTTGGGAAGACTGTGAAAATGTTCCCCTTTCTCTGTGCAGCCTGGAACAATGGATTTACCCAGAAGCATAATCAGAAATGGAACAAGGCATATTTGAAACAAGAAAGAGCACATTTGAAAAAAATAAAATAAAATAATAATAATAAATGATCTACTGCAGGTCATTCATTCCTGCTGCCACCAGACTCTATAATACTGCACTATAACCACAATAACTCCTGTAACAACCACTATGCAACTATATTATAGTTTTTTATTTTTTGACTGTGCAATATTCTGTGCAATATGCTGACTGTGCAATATATGTAAATATAATAGTCATACCACTACGTCACCATTGTTCCTTACCTACTACACTTTAATGTAAAAGTCAATCCACCTGTATATAAGCCACCCTTAATAAAATACTTTTTATAAAATGATCTTTCTAAACTAGACTTACACTAGCTACAACCTGGTTACTGCCTGGTTATTATGAAGACAAAAGGCTAACTAGAGGCCAACTGTGAAGGATTGAATGTGAATAGAGATCAGATTAGTCCACAGGGCAAATATAGATCGGTAGGTAGAGGAGAGTAGCTGCAGGAGGAGGATGGAATGACTTCAGAGGAGCCACCAGGATGACAGAGCAGGAAGAGACAACAGCAGGCCAAGGCAAGGCTCTGGAGGTTAAACTGCTGAAGATGGACAGAGGCCTGCTGAGGGTCAAAGGAGCGTGTTCCCGGACTCAGTTGGGGAGCAGGATGAGAGAAGTAGCAGCTGATCCATGTGGAATACAAAACAGTCTTTCCTGCGCTAAATTAAAATGGCTTTTGTAAAAGGGTAATGCTGCAACCTAATGTAAATTAATCTAGTCATCACTTGACAAGATAGATCAATGTTGCAGAAGCCCTCTTGCACCATGACGGCCTCCGTATTGTTGGAGGGGAGAGGCGGTGTGGCGTGGGGGCAGTTTATGTCGCTGCAGTCTGTAGTCTGACCATTAGATGTTGTTGAAAATTAAACATTCCAAAAAGTTAAAAAAAACAATCCACTGGACTTTGTTTCCAAGTTTGAAGACATTTCCCTTCCCATCCAGGAAGCTTTTCAATTCACAATGTCAGAAATAGCGTTGAGCTCAAGGCTTTATAGAGTGGACCAAAACAAAGCCTTGTTTTGGCTTAGAAAACATACAAATTTAACCGGACAAACAGGTCTGGGTTCTTTGTTAGCCTGCAATACCCGATACCTGTCCATGTCTCTGAAAGGGGTGACGTTAACAACACCCCTGGATGGGAAGCGAAATGTCTTCAAACTTGGCAACGTTGTTTTATAAACCTTTTTGGAATGGCTATGACCTGGATGACTGAGAATTTTCACCAGCATAAAATCAAACATTGTAGCTTTAAAAGAAGACATAACTAAAGATTTCTCTGGACACTTCATTGTAACATTATATAAGTAATGCATAACCTAATTTAAGTAATAAAGAGCACAAATGTAGATTTAGTTTTCACCATTTCAAAAACATTCTCCAGCTGAATAAAATGCAGACCGGCTCTTTGTGCAGTTGCAAAAGTGATCAAAATTACTCAAATATACATTCCATATCACATTGCATGCTATTTAAACTATTTGCACTTAAAAAGCATATCCATGAACAGAGATCTTCTCTGAAAAAAGAAGACATAAACTAAAATGTACATTTATTTCCCCATAACAAAAACTCTGTCAACATTAAATACTTATGCTAAAACTATTCCATGTGAAATTTCCTGAGATTGTGTACATGGAGAAACTCTAGAGCTGCTACCCTCATTCTGATGCCATTTCCTAACAGAACTGTAGTTTTCTTCCCCAAATGTTTTTTGCCCCNTCCTCCCTGGAGCCAGGCTTACTGGATAAAAACTGAACCTCCCCACATAATGAGCCAAAACCCAGAGGACTCCATGGGGGAGGAACAGTGGACGATCAGGAGACGAGACAAACACAAAAACCCTCTTTCCACTGGCTGCTAGAATCCAGGACAGGAACCATAAAATAAAACTGAACAGACAGACTAACAGATAGACAAGTAATGATCTGGCAGTGAATGCTCAGGATGACTTCAGAAGAGCCACCAGGATGACTTAGCAAGAAGAGACAACAGCAGGCCAAGGCAAGGCTCTGGAGGTTAAACTGCTGAAGATGGACAGAGGGCTGCTGAGGGTCAAAGGAGCGTGTTCCCGGACTGAGTTGGGGAGCAGGATGAGCGAAGTAGCAGCTGGTCCATGTGAAATACAAAACGGTCTTTCCTGCACTAAATAAAATGGCTTTTGTAACAGGGTAATACTGCAACCTAATGTAAATTGATCTATTCATCACTTGACAAGATAGGTATATCAATGTTGCAGAAGCCCTCTTGCACCATGACGGCTTCCATATTGTTGAAGGGGAGAGGCGGTGTGGGGTGGGGGCAGTTTATGTCGCTGCAGTCTGTAGTCTGATCATTAGATGTTGTTGTAAATTAAACATTCCAAAAAGTTAAAAAAACAATCCACTGGACTTTGTTTCCAAGTTTGAAGACGTTTCCCTTCCCATCCAGGAAGCTTTTTCAATTCACAATGTCAGAAATAGCGTTGAGCTCGAGGCTTTATAGAGTGGACCAAAACAAAGCCTTGTTTTGGCTTAGAAAACATACAAATTTAACCGGACAAACGGGTCTGCCCATTGGGGATGGGCAGTCATTGGGTTCTTAGTTAGCCTGCAATACCCGATACCCCTGAATGGGAATCGAAACATCTTCAAACGTTGTTTTTTAAACTTTTTTTTGAATGACTATGACCTGGATGACTGAGCATTTTCACCAGCATAAAATCAAACATTGTAGCTTTAAAAGAAGATATATGTAAAGATTTCTCTGGACACTTTATTGTAACGTAATATAAGTATTACATAACCTAATTTAAGTAATAAAGAGCACAAATGTAGATTTAGTTTTCACCATTTCAAAAACATTCTCCAGCTGAATAAAATGCAGACCGGCTCTTTGTGCAGTTGCAAAAGTGATCAAAATTACTCAAATATACATTCCATATCACATTGCATGCTATTTAAACTATTTGCACTTAAAAAGCATATCCATGAACAGAGATCTTCTCTGAAAAAAGAAGACATAAACTAAAATGTACATTTATTTCCCCATAACAAAAACTCTGTCAACATTAAATACTTATGCTAAAACTATTCCATGTGAAATTTCCTGAGATTGTGTACATGGAGAAACTCTAGAGCTGCTACCCTCATTCTGATGCCATTTCCTAACAGAACTGTAGTTTTCTTCCCCAAATGTTTTTTGCCCCAGGTGCTGGATGCTCTGCAGCTGGTAGGATTTTTGCTGTTGTTTTTTATAATTATTTTTGGACAGTTGTAATGCATAGCTATTATCAACCACAGCAATTCAATTCAATTTAACAATTATTCTACATCAAAGGGGAATTAAAATGACATTATAATTAATCTGTTTTTTTGTTTTTTTTGACAAGTTTTTTATGTTGATAGCTGTAGGCAGGAATGGTCTTCTATAGCAGTCTGTCTTGCATCAGATCTGGAGAAGTCTCTTTTGCTGCTTATGAAGCGAATGCTCACCGTTGTCTATAATGTTATTCATTTTATGAAGAATTTTACTTTAAATCATCTTCAGAGTTTCAAGGGGAGTTCCTAGAAATGAACTGGCCTTCTTTATTAGGTTGTTTAAGCTTCTTTAAGGCATTTGCTCTGATGCTTTTACCCCAGCAAATGATGACAGAAGGGATCTGTAGTTGCAAAAACCTCTCCCTCATTACATTGCTTCTCATAACAATTAGTGCTGATTTAAATTTTCTTCCCTTATAAAAGTATTCACTCTGGACGCACACCTGCAAGGCCACATAGTGGTCATTTCTCAGCATTGTGCCTTCTCATCTACTCGTGACACATCCTCAGCCAGAGCACTGCTCTACCTGCCAAGAATACAAGACGGCCCTCTTTACCAAAAATGCACCATAGCAGACTGTGCGGTCTTCAGACGGACCGCTGTCTTAGCATGCACCATGGCACCATCTTGGTTGGTAGCCCTCTCTAGGCCTTGTCCTGAGTGAAGTACCACTGGTTTTATTTAGCAAAACCTTTGCTTTATTTTTGCTACTTGGATTAACTTGAATTGTTTTATTAATTAAATATTTTACTGAAACAACTTTGCAATGTCTGGATCGTATACAGCCGATTCAGTACAAGTAAACAGTAAGGAAAATAAGTACTTGATAGATATACAAGTATTTCATTGTATTTTTGCAAGTTCTCCCAGTGACAAATCATGAAAAGGTTTCACAATTTAAATTGTCAGATATGTTGCAAATGGACTTGGCTGACATTTAAGGACACATTCTGTGCAGTGTGGGGACTAAAATCCAACATCTATGACAACGGTTCTGCTGCTGAAGCTCCTCCACAATTAAATTAGCACACAAAACAGGAGTGAGAAGTCAGCCATTTAATGCCTGCTTTGTGCGTCAGCTGTCACAGCTGGAGAAGGCTGGACCTGTTTGAATCTATAGCCGAAGACTTCCAGCTTCCTCTTTTTCATGACCCATTCCACTGAAAAAAAATGATGCAACTGTTTTTTGCATTTACTTAATCATATTTAGTTACTTTAACACAACTGTTTCATGTTAGCAGGGAAGGAAATTAAACAATTGGAGACCACTGCTTTAAAAGACTTTAATGTATTGAGCTGAAGTAATCGTAGATTATGACAAGCTTGAGAGTTATGTATTTGATTCATTCCTTTCATTATTTCTTAAATATTTACTGTATCCATAAAAAATGTTCTTTTTTTGTTTGTTCGTTTGTTTGTTTCTTTTGTTTTACCACCTGGCCAGAGTTATTATTCTTTAGCTTCCTGATTAGTGCAAAAATAATTACAAACCACACATTGTACAAGCATTTTTTATTGTAATTATTATCAGATAAACTCATAAAAAATATTTACAGCATAAAAAATAGATTCAATGTTTGGTAGAATACAAAAAACAAGCAAGGAAACAGAGAGACAGAAAGGAACTGATATCTTGACTCTGAAGATAAACAGACCGTGGAGTAATGATGACAGCAGGACACGACAGTACAGAGGATTACTGGAAGTTTTTCTGAAACTCAATGTAAATCAGGAGCAGGGTCTCACTTCCTGCAAAGCTACACAAAGCAATGAAATATTTTAAATGTTTAGTTTAGTACATCAGGTTTATATCAAAAGCTGCTCTTACGAAATATACATTTCAAATGTACAAAAAAAGGGGAAAGTTGTCTGTTTGTACATTGAGGGATAATGTATTAATGTATTTTCCAAACCCTGAATTTACGTGCCAGGAATTGATTAGAATAGAATATTAATTTATTAGGTATTTCTAGAAAAACATGCAAATCTACAGAGAATTATAATATACTTAGTTTCTGGTTCATGCAATTATTTACCACATATACCAAAATGCTTTATATCCCACTTTCAGTCACTACGAAGAGCTCATAGGTGTGGGATAGATGACAGAGGGATTTACTGCTATCAAGGCTGCAATTATTGAGAAAAACCCAGTTGAACTTCTAGCTGAGCCTGGAGCATAGCTGTGCTGCTTCAGCAAGCGTCATAAAGTGCATCAAAAGAAGGGTAAACTTCACAAAACATGCATCGGTGTACAACAGAGACAACAATACTATGATTAATGGATATCCTAAAAGCTTATCGTCTTGTGTTGGCATATCGCAATAAGATACATTTAGATTTACCATTTATTAAATATTTTTAAATATGACAAATTGTGGAAAAGTTAAGACTCTAAAAAGCCTTTCCTAGGCTATGTAGATATCTTATTTGGCAATTTTTCAGGGAAAATCCTGTGCATTTCTTTAAATATATCAGTAGAGGTCACTGTGTGATTTAAAATTTGTCATAGGGACCTGGCAGAACTCAAGAACCTAGTGTGAGGATTGATGAGGAGCAGCAATGTTTTGACCTAATGCATATTAATAGCAAAATTATTATTTTTCTGTTGTATTTTGTTCTTGTTTTTTTATTCTTAGATTATGAGATGTTTTGAGCATCATGAGTGACACAACTTGACACATCGGGTAATAATTCTTCTTTGTTTTTGTGGGGGGTTTCCACAGATGTATAGAAATGCCTAATCTTCATTTATAGAGACAGACTGAGACATTACTTTGAGGTGTTTGCCCAGGTCTCTAGATTAATGCGTGCATCATATCCTCTGCACACCAAATCAGAAATAATCTCACCCGGTTTACGTGTCTGTGTATCTTAGCATTCCATGAAGACAAACAGGATGCGGGATCTTGTGGTCAGTCATAATCTGATTCATTTCCCAGCTCATCACACAGCATCTGGGGTCAGCATCATCTGGTGTCTCAATCTTGACCTATTCTCTTTATCTGCGTCTTTGTTTTTTTCTTTGGAGACTTAAACTATGCTTGGTGAGAAAGCAGCATATGTGTGGAATAACTCAAGCAATGACTGAAAAATAGATACTGAAATTAACTCCACATTGATTTAAAGGAAGAATCCCTGAATTCTTTTCTTAATGTGATTTAGAAATATGGACTCTCCTTGTTTTGACACCCTCATTGATTACGGACTGCAATACAGATAAAGAAAAATAACAGTGTGGTTCCTTCTTATCTTTTTGGCTTAGCCTTTCCAGCAACTAGTGCAACATTTCCCTTTCCGCTGAGCTCCTTGTCTTTCTGTATTCAAGCAAGTGGTAGACCTATCGACCGTATAGTGAATTTAAAACACATGGGGGGGGAAATCCTAACCGTGATACTGTTTAATGGGCCGTCATGGGATTGGAGAATGTGGGGAATGATTGAATTTTGCAAGACGGCCAAGAACGATCAAGTCTCGCCTGCTGTCATGCAATCGGACGGGTCCCCTCTTCCAATGTAGCATCTGGTAAAAAAAAACCCATGGAGTATGATGATGAGGAGGAGAAGAAGTTTGTGGAAGGGGGCGGCTAATGATGGAAATCTCAATTTCTGGAAGAAAGACAAAAAATCTTCTACAATCTTCGACATCCTTGATGGAATGAAATGTACATGAAACTATTGTACATTGTGCCATTTGAATGGAACAGTGACGGGGAAAGGAGCTCTGTCACCAGTATGTAAAGGTAAAACTTGTAAGTCAGATTTCAAATTTAGATTTTGGTTTCATCTGAGCAGAGCTCCCAGATGGCTTGTGGCAAACTTTAAACAATACTTTTTATGGATATTTTAAAGAAATGTCTTTCTTCCATAAAGGCCAGATTTACAACAGATTTACTACAATCAGTATACAACTGATTGTTGTCCTATGGACAGAGTCTCTCACCTCAGCTGTATATCTTTGCAGTTCATCCAGAAGGATCATGGGCATCTTGGATGCATCTCTGATCAGCCATTTCCTTGGTTGAACTGAAAGTTTAGAGAGACGGCTGAGTCTTTATAGATTCACAGTGGTCTGATACTCCTTCCATTTCAATATTATCATTTGCTCAGTGCTCCTTGGGATATTTAAAGCTTGGGTATTTTTTGGTATCCAAATCCGGCTTTAAACTTCACAACAGTATCTCAGACCTGCCTGCTGTGTTCCAAGTTCTTCATGATATTCTTGGTGCTTTAAACAGACCTCTGAGGCCTTTATATGGAGAGTTGGTTTAGGTCATTCAGAGATCCTCACTGAACTTCAGAAGAATTTGCTGCTCTGATAGAAAAGGGGTTGGTTGATTTTAAACACCCCACTCTTCATTGTTTTATTAAAAAAGTTTAAAATATCCAATAAATATTCCACTTCACGATTGTGTCCCACTTGTTGATTTTTCACAAAAATATGCAGTGCCTACATACTTTGGTTAACTTTCTTTTTTTTTTTTTTTTTTTAAAAACCGAATGCATTTTGGTTACAAACCAAGTTCCCATTTCCTGTGATTAGCATGCCCTCTTGTGGCTGTTGCTGGTACATATGAATGAAAATCAGCAGTAATCACCTGAGTTTTTAAACTCAGGTTAGTGGCTGGGTCAGCTTTGGTTTTTTCTGCATCACGCTAATAGGTTATTTAGGTGTGTTTCAACTTTTTCTCCTTCTGAAACATCCATCTTTAATACATCGTTATTCTGGTCAATGGGAGCAGACTGTTATCAAATCACATTCATAACTTCATTATTCCTTCAAATGTTTGGAAATCCAATGGGGTTTGAAAATTATTTCCAGATTTCACTTGGTGGGGTCTTATGGGGTTAAAAAGCATATCTTGATCTCCAGACTTGAAACTCAAAAAATGTATGAAGTGGTGGAAACTTGATGCTTAAACAAGCCTTTCTTTCAGCAGTGGAGTCTTGTGTAGCCAGTACAGTGGTACAGTGAATTTTCTTTTTTTTTTTCTCGAAACAGCTGCACCTATTAAATCCTGGGATTAAATCCCCCTGAAACTCTCATTCTCCTTGTCTGTTTGATTGCGAATCATTCTCGCTACTCTGCCTTAACCTTTGCTGTTAAAACCAGGCTGTTGTCGGTTCATGAGCTAAGTTGTTCTGTCCGTCTCTTAATTAGGACCCCAACAGAACTCTGGAATCCTTAAAAGTTGAACAATTCTTCTATAACCCAACACCATTAGCAGTTAAAAAAGGAGCTTTTTTCCTCCATCTCTTATGTATACAATTTATGGTCAACTACTGTTTGATGTCTTTAGATATGTGGTCCATTAAAAATATGTTTAATAGAGAAGGGTTGGTATATTCACAACTGTAGCATTATATTATATTTTAAAAGGGATTGGAATTAAGTTTGAAAATCTAGAGGATTTTCCATTAAATTGAAGTAAAAACAACATAAAAACATTTAGACACAATTCATCCATCATCATTTATTAGCATAAATACTTCTGTACATTCTTAACATCTTAATGAACATTACGATCATCACAGTAGACGGAGGCTAAAACAGACATAATCCAATATTCCACATTTCTGCATCAACTTATACAAAAAAAAACAAAAAAAACAAAACAAGAAAAGACAATTGAACGGACATCTGAGGAGATGGTGATAGCTCTTTATTCCTCAGCTGCTGGCTGACCTTTGCTGGCTTTCCCTCTCAGCTTCTCTGCATAAAACTTAAAGGACTCCTGGACAAGGAAAAGGAAAACAAAGTTAGACAAGTCTATAATCCAAACAAACCTTCAGTGTTTGTTTCAGTTTTGCATCTTTGAAAAAAATAAAGCAGTGCAGCAAGTCGCCCTCCTGGGTCAGTCTAAACAGCCTCCACCCTCCAAACAGGTTGTCTCTTTTCATCTTTTAAATCCCCATTAATACACAAATCAGGGATTTGTAGCTCATTCCCCAAACGCACACTTCCGTTCTTTGCCTCTTGTTCCTCGATAATTAATCGGTGTTTTGATCCAAACAGATTGTTGTGTCGGGTGTTTCCTACAGCAGTGGGGGGATGAAGGTGAGGTTTTTCTGCAGATTACAGCTGCTCCTTACAACCCAACGGTTGCAGAATTATGGGCTAATTAACGCTGATAAACGTCTGTGCTCGGTGTAAACAGCCAGAGAGATCCTGGCAGAGTTTCAGATGCATTCAAATACTCTGTTTCCCAGAAAACTGAACTGATTTTTATTCCATTATTGTTTTGGTTGGGTCAGGTTTTAACTTGCTCAAACCCTGATATGGAGAAGCTAAAAGAAACCAGTTTGCTGTTTTTTTATCCATTTGTAGAAACTTTTGAAGAGTATAAATATTCACCTTTCCCTCTCCTTGCAACTCTCTCCATCTCGTCGGCCTATAAAGCCAGCCATCACTTAGCTACACTGACACTCTGAATTATGCAGAAGCCCCCCCTCCTTCATCTCCTCCTATCTTCATCCTGCAGGTGAGTGATGGGAAGGTAAGAGTCAGCCTGTGGTCCATACCTGCCTCCAGGGTGCGGGTAAAGAACCTGACAGCTATAGTTGCTGAAACGTCTATTTCTGTGTGCTTCCTTTGCTCAAAATAGGGCTACATCATCTTAAACAAAATGTTGCCTGTGCTGAAATGCTCAAAAACACCATGAGCCTGAAAAGAGAGGGGCTGCTGCAGCGTGACACCTTCTCGCTTACAGGAACACGCGGCGTGTAACGCGCTTTCCTCAGGCGATCGTTTCTGACACACACTGAGTTACCACCGGCTGCAGGCCTGCTTCCTCACATCACTGCATAAAGGCATGAGTTAGGACAGCGCCCGGACAAGTGCCAGCCCTGCTTAAGCGGGTCGAGGCCTCCGATTGTACACAGGAGTCTACAAAATGACCATAGAAACTCCTCCTCTGGTTTAGTTTCACCAACTTTGCTAATCTGCTAAATAAACAGAAAAATGGAAAAACCAGCACCCTTATTTTATATATAGAAGCTTTGCAAACTGGTCAGAAAATCGCAGTTATAACAACTGAATTCTATAATGTATTTGACCCCTAAACAGCACATAAGCAACGTTATGATAAATTTAGCTCCTTCATGTTAAAGCTGAGCTTTTTCTGTAGCTATCATTAGGACTGAACGATTTTTCACAAAAAATCTAAATAGTGATTTTATTCAGATTTTCCTTTGCACCAACCTCAAGCATAGAATGACCATAAAAGTTTGTCCAGAGTCCATTGTTGCAGGACTCTACTGTAATCTTTGTGCTTAATTCTACATGCATCTTTGTACTGACAACTCTCTCCTGTGTGGCAGCAGAATTTAAGCACATTAGCACCACCTAATGGGCTGAAAGTTGTGTTTTATCAAATTGGGATTATATTGCAAATGCAAGTAATTACCCAGCCCTTGTTATGAGCGTCAAGCAGCGATCCTGATCATTTAAAGCCCCTCCTCCTCACAGTCAACAGCCTTCAATTCATTTACATTTTTGGGTTTTTATCTGCAAGAGACACTTTAAGTCAAGTGATTCTTATGAAGCCCAGCCTTAAAGGGCCGGTGACCACAAGCTTCAACTTCCTCATAGATGGTCCTTTTTTTACAGGATTTTCTGACCCTTTCATCAATCTCTATAGTTCTTTTCACACTGCAGGAAGGAAGGAAGGAAGGAAGGAAGGAAGGAAGGAAGGAAGGAAGGAAGGAAGGAAGGAAGGAAGG
>NW_015150619.1:969600-1016451 GCF_000732505.1 Cyprinodon variegatus
AAGGAAGGAAGGAAGGAAGGAAGGAAGGAAGGAAGGAAGGAAGGAAGGAAGGAAGGAAGGAAGGAAGACACAATGCAAGAAGGGAGAACAGAACCAAGCAGTAAAAGGAAGAAACGAATAAATCGAAATATTCTGAACACTAATTATATTTTGCTCCAGGGATGGCTGCTATATGTTCTTTATCAATACACATAGTAATAGACGAGCTGGGTAAAGGTTTATATGCATTAATACCACAGGGCAGAGCTCTTATCAGAAACAAAAAGAGATAAAAGGTTGTGTTGTTAAAAATGTGCTCATTTTAAAACGAGCTATTGAGGCCAGTCTATCTAAAAGGTCTTTATAGGCTCATTACTGCATAAGCATCTGATTCAGCTTTCAGCTCCCAGATAGAGCCACAATACTGCAGAAGTTTCTAACCTCTATTTTAAGTGTTAAACTGAAAATCTGTGGATCTTTATTGCATGCAAACTTATAGATGTTATATTGGTGGGATTATAGCAACAATGGTTCCCTATTTGATCATCCTTTCTCCCTAGGGTATAACATCTACCACATACTGATGCTACGGTTCAGATCAGCTCCTCGTTTACTCACAGGGGGCTCAGAGAAGGGAGCCGTCTCCCCCGCCTCGCGGTAAAGCCCAGCCAGCCGTTTGAGGGACAGCTCGTCCACTTCAAGCCCCTCTTTCTGCATCTGCTCATAGAGAGCCTTGGCCGACGGTAGGTCCTTATCCAGAGCTGCCACATGTGAAGGGAGAAGACATGAGTAAAAAATACTGACAAATTCATTTCTATATGTGAATATCTTATTTTTCTTTTACCCAATGCAGAATACATTTGACGCTAAACCTCTTTATTTCTACTGCTCCTAAATCATGTGGAAAATACACTCTGCTCAGATAAAAGTGAAATTTAGGGGCACTAGATGTGAAAGTTGCAGGTCTAGCACCCCTAGTGGCTGATAGTTACACGGTGTGCCTTTAAATATTAATGCACATCACTCCAAAGATACCATATATGTCAAAACATGGTGGTGGCAGCATAATTCTGTGGATGGTTAAAGCTAAATATAAAATACAGCCAGAGGTATGATTGACTTATTTAAATCAAATATATTTATGGCTTGGAATGGTCTAGTCAAAGTCCAGAACTAAACCCCAAGATGAGATTTTCAGAGCCCTTTTGCCACAAAGAAAATCTTTAAATATGCAATACTGGTAGCTCTAAATGCAACTAAAGCTCTGTAAAGCTACAGAGCAGAACTTTCAAAGTCTGACCCATAACATTATATACCAATAATGGACTCAAATTACCTAAATTATTGGTTGGATTATAAACAATAAAAAAATAATATCCAGCATATAATGATAAAAACATCCTTCCTATGGGTCCATCTTACCGTGGCACTTCATCAGGTAGGCGTACAGGATGTCCTTCTCTGCAAAGTCTGGGATCAGGCTCATCAGGTTCCTGATTTTTCCAATCTGTGAAACACCAACATTACACAGACCAATCAGCCAAGTCTTCTCTAGGTGAGGCTACTCATTTTTTGTTGTTTAAAAAAAAAATTGGATAATTTCATTAATAAGATAAAATATTTGTAAGTTTATTTATCATGACTTATTTGAACTACTTTCATTGTACCGACATCTTTCACTGCTCTGGTACAAAAACTCTGGAAAAACAAAAACTGTTACTTGTTTTTCTTCTTTAAAAAAAAAAACAAAACTTTTTTATTATTATTACTATTTACTCTGAGTTAAAATGGTATGGGAAATATCCATGATATCAGTTATGAGCTTCAAAAGACAATAATACTGGCTCAAATTTTCATCCATACTAAAAAACTCTAAACAGATATAGCAACAAAAAACAACCATAAACAAGCTACAGATACTTTTATACTGTACACATTTGAGCAGAAAATGCTAACCCCTGGGCATTTTGGTTATATTATCCATATAGTGTATTCCATTTGCAGAACATATCTTTTCAGGGCCTCAAACTGACCTACAGCCTAATTTACGAATCAATAACACTTGCATTTAAATAAGAAATATCCTAAAGAGTTTTAGAAGCCTATTTCCCAAGCTTTGGTAACTTTATTTTTTACTGAAATGTTGCCATAATAAGCAACTTTATGTGACATATCTATAAAGAAAAAAAATGAGGTTTAGGATACAGCTATGCTAAATGTTGTAAATAAAGGAGGGCTTCAGAGGAAACCGTCAAAGGACTGTACCTGTCCAGGACTCTGAGCCTTCTGAGACACGTAGGACAGCAACACCTCCCTCTGTTCAGCCAGAGCGTTGCAGCGCTGTAACGACACCAGACAGGAAGAATACAGATTAGTTGGATCCACTTCCCCCTTCGGCTGTTTTTACTGAGGTCAAGTCGACTCCAACCTGTGACTTTTCACTAGGTTTCAGTGTTTAAACTCTCAAGCACTTCCAGCACACCCACACATCCATACAAGCACAACAGTCAGGGTTACACTCAGGTTAAAGGATAATTACGGATATAATAACTATTCATTTCTTTGTGAATTTACATCCACGCCACATTTCTCATCAGAAAGCGTAATTATGATCACTTAGTTACATTTAACACCTTTTCTACTAGTCGGCGTAATTGTACACGTCCAGTGAATGTCTCCTGTTCTGCTTTAAAACGTAAAAAGTTCAAAAAGGTAGAGAGAAAAAAATAAATAAAAAATCAGGTTTCACTGTAGCAACAGCAGGCTTCCAATAAAAAGAACCACTTTATAGTATTTAGGTAATTATTACACAGGTATTAAACTGGGGAGAGATGGAAATAATAGGCAGGATTGAAGG
Source organism: Cyprinodon variegatus (assembly GCF_000732505.1). NCBI lineage: Eukaryota > Metazoa > Chordata > Actinopteri > Cyprinodontiformes > Cyprinodontidae > Cyprinodon > Cyprinodon variegatus. Next base: position 972,437 of record NW_015150619.1, read on the forward strand.
GGATTTACACAGAAGCTACATTCGATGTTACATTAGATGACGCAAGTCTGTAGTTATTATATAGACGTCATTCTACACAACATGGTTTTATAAACACACCGAGTCCGCATGCAGAAACCTCAGTCAATAATCTCTGATCCTGTAACTGGATTGAATAAGGATATGTTAAAGTTCAGTAGGAAGAAAAGGGAGTTGTTCCTCCCCACTGTCACTGCATGCAGTCTGAGGAATTGCTGCTGAGTCAACAGCTCAATGAAATCAGCTGGGTTTCCATAAACTAAAAAACTATAAACTGATCTTTCTGGATGATTTGATTTAATTTAATCTAAAATATCCTGAGATGATATGCTGTGAATTGTTATTGAATCACAATAGAGAAATAACCTTATCTGAGCCTTTACTTTAAATAAAAATGTAATAAAAATAGTGTCTGGAAACATTTTCTGATTGACATCAGTTTGTGACTCCTGCTCACATTAAACCTGATTCTAATGCATCAAACTAACAGCTACCGTTGGAAGGTAGAAACATTATTAAACATGACATGTCAGAGTTGTTTGTTCATTCTTATCCTAAAGAGAGCTTCTTATAATGCATGTTTTAGGAGGAGATGCATTAACTCTGCTGCATGGTGCCTGTGTTCTCTTGGCTGAGCATCAGTGAGGTCTGATTACAAGCCAGTCGTAAACTAACGCGTTTCACTCCTTGCTTCGTACAGAATTAAAAGCGAGTGGCCTGCAAGGCTTTTAGCAGCACATAGAATCAAAGCGAGCAGCAGAAGTTAAGGAATCACTGAAGTGGCAGGACAGCTTTAGTACAATTGGGGCAATTAGACCAAGACTACATCTGAAGTAACTCTTCTTCCGTCTCTCGCTCCTTCATCTCTCCTGGAATTTTTTTCCCTCTCCCTTGCCACATTTTTTCTCTCTCTCAGCAGCAGCTGGTCAGAGTGGCCCTGCCGCCTACCCAACTCCTCTCACATGCTGCCTAAAAGCCCAGCGTATCCTGGGAATCCTCCTAAACCACCCAGTCCTGCACATACAGGCACGTAAGCAGCCGCAGACGAGTTCGTTAAGCGCCTTCTTCGTCGCCGTATCTCTGTTTAATGACCGGCCCCATCCCTGCTGCTCCCCACCGACCTCACCTCCTTCTCTCCTGACAGCCTTGTCGTCATTACAGGCTGCTTGCCTACTTAAAAGCTTTTCAGAGTTTCAGTCCTGCTTCACTTGTGATGGGATGAAGGAATTCAGCTGCTACCCTCCAGTGACCCAGGAAGAGCTGCTTGGAGAATAAGGAGGGGGCAGCAAGAAGACAAAATGCGGCACACAGCAGCCTATTGCAGGTCTAACGCAGAATTGAACTGTAGAAACAAGCACGAGAACATGTTTTACACCCATTTTACTGGGTGCTTCTACTTTCTAGGAGCAGAGAGATTTGTCTAACTCATGTTTTAATCATCAACTTAAATGCTGCCTGAAATGTTAACATCAGAAAAGTTAATACTGTTAATGTTTGAATTGTAAACTTTAAGGAAGGAGAATAGCTAGAGATAAATATGTCTTAGAAATGCAATGCTTTAGAGCATTTTTAAGGTTTATTTTAGTTTGTAAACTCATCTGTAAACTACTAGCTGGAGGCTCAGCAGAGGCTCTGTGCTGTAAGCATATGTTAGATGCTTTGAAAATAAAAATGTTCAAAGGGGAAAAGAAAGATTTAAAATTTATTAAAAATTAATTTCTATTCTTTAAATAAAACATGATTAACGGCAGCTGCAGCATCAAGTCGAACCATCTGGAGTAGAAAGTGACCGATGCAAAGGCAGGCTGATATTTTTAACCATTATCATTTTTTCTCTAGTATGGGTATCGGCCGATACGTGCACGTGTTCATTAACACATTCACCAGCTACACGAAGGGCACTGCTGCTCCCTTCATCGTTTCGTTTCATTTGGTATTGTACAAATTTTATTATGTAAATTAGGGCAGAAATGAAAATTGCAACTACTTTAAACCAATATTGTGATTTTATCTTGGTTTTCCTTAGCGCTAACCATGATCATTAAAGTGTTTTGACAGGGTTTAGTTTTTTTTTCATGACTTTGAAAGCTCTCCTGTCCATAGTCCGTTGTTGCAGGACTGTGGAAAAAGTGATAAATTCTACTTTGAGACATGAATGTGCATGCTAGCCACATCTTTCGCTCCCCTTCCCTGTGTCAGCAAATCCACTTAAAGCATTTTACAGCAACCTAAAGGGCTACTGAGAAAAATTTAGCAGCTTACTCTTGTTAAATGTAATTTACCCAAATCTGAGCAGCTCTGCGCTTTGAAATTTGCATTTTCTTAAATTGTGATTAAAAAGCAAATGCAATTAATTGCCCAGCCCTAATGTAAACAGAGGAAGGAAAAGCAATATGGACATCAAGAATCAGCCACAAAATATCAGCAGCATGGATCAGTAGGGCCAAATTTCAAAATAACTGGTATTGGCAATATAAACTGGTGGTTAGGAAGCTGGTATGAACAATTCTCTGCAGCACAAAAAGGCTTCACTTTCTTTTCAGACCGATTCTGTAAACACCTGAATTTCCTCATTGTGGGACAATAAAGGGATTTTCTATTCTATTCTTATGAATAATTTAATATCCACCCATAGTGTTCATGATGCACGCTGCTGAGATGCTAGCCAAGAAGCAAAGACTAGGTATAAATGTTCCTCATTAGGCTGGATGAGAGCAAATAACGCATCTTTATCTGAATGTTAGTCTTAATCTTAGGAAGACTCCATCTCTCATGCAGCCTTCTCTCCACCTTACATCCATTTAGCTTTCTATATTTTCATGTTCCTAAGCCCAGCGAGGAGTCACTGAGCTGTAATGGATGAGCTGTGATGAATAAGTGAAGTAGCACTGGACCAATTTAAGCCCACTTGTCTCAGTAGGTAGAAATTGGATAAGCTTTTCCTCACCTAAATGTGAATCCTGATGAATAACTCAGTGACAACTGAATGGGATCAACCGGGAGTTGAGATAAGAGAGCATTCATCATTTTAAAATGGCTCCTTGGTTTCTTTTCCATTTTTGATTTTCATCTCTTGGATATTATGTTTAAAAGGCATCAAAATGAGAATGCAAACTGTTGGGATAATTATCATTGATGATGTGTGAGGTTTTTAAACCTTAATATTAGCTGCCTGTTGCGTGTCAGAACTGATGTTTTCCCCCAGTATTTAATCTAATTAAGACACTTTCTCTGTCCGGATATACAGCTCTAATCTTCATTTTGTACGTGGCTAATGGCAATATGGGAATGGAATGAGAGCGGTGTCCTTCAGCTAAGAGCAAAGTGTAATATTTTGATAAGGCTGGAGCCATGGATGTCTCCCTGTCTGCAAACCTATATGATGTAAAATGTGATGATGTGGCAGACATGACTTCTATAAAATGCTTCATTAACTGTTAATCGTGACCACTTCCCATGAAGTGAGCACGGCTGGTAAGCAGCTGCGTCCTGTAACTAAGCAACTTCTCTGAGATTATAATCCCTATCAAAATCTGTTTTCCTGTCTCAGGGTTATTTAATACATATACGTTATAAAATGTTATTTAAAGAGTTTGTCCCGAGTGATCTTTTCAGGAAAAGATCCGGAGAAAGAAAAAAGCTTTAAGGTGCAGATACAGAGCCTACCTTTAAAAAAAACTTAGATATGAGTGTTTTTTTCCTCGGCTGATTAATGCATATATTTTCGCCAATTCAGGCCACTAAGAGGTTGTGCCTTGATATCCCATAATGCGGATGTATTGCTCCTCGCCCCGTGATCTATCCATTAATATTTTCTTTAAATAGAAACTTGTCTAACATTTGTTATTTTATTATAGAAATGGAGGAAGAGAAAGAAACATCAGCCTAATGAATCAGTCCCAAAAAAGCAGCAGCGGATACCAGGGATCAGTTTGACTGATGTTAAAATAACCAGTGTCTGCCCTTAAAAAACCCCTGAATTAGTAGATCTCTGGTTGACACCAGACAGGAAGAATACAGATTAATTGGATCCACTTCCTGGTTGGGTACATGTTTCACACATGGAATATCATTTACCACGTCTGTGGTTATTTGGGACAATAACACGTTTTCAACTCGTTATCTTTGCTTTACATATAGACAAACAGATATTAATTTATTATAGGAAGAAAAACAATCTGTGTTAAAACCATAAGAAAGACAAGAAATAAGGGGCAGCAGACGAACATTTTTTGGCATTATCTCAGTTATGGCTCTAGCTGAACAGGTCTTCAAGTAAAACACACTCAAACATGCACTTATACTGTAGCTCAGCCTCAAAGTAGGGAAATAAATAACAAAACCTTTAAAATGTTAATAAAACCAGCATTCAGCTTGAAAGCTCAAATAGGTTGACTTTCTTTTTTCTTTTTAGCCAATGATACTTACAGCCAGCATAAATTTGGCATCCTCCACTTTGTCCATATCCAGCAGCTGCAGGAAGAGATCTGAAGCCGGTCTGTAGCAGGCAAAGTGGTTGGCCAGCCGCTCTGCCATCGCACTCACTGCAGAAGCACATAAACATACAGCTCAGGTCTTATTCCAAACCATCTCTATCTGCCTCTGTTATCTGCAGATCCTTACGTTTGTCCAAAGCTTTGTCGTTTCCAGACTCCAGCACCTTTCTGAAGACAAAGGACATGCTGGAGTTGGAGCCGTTTGGACTCGTGTAAATTCCATCAAACAACTCCACGGCCGACTCCACATCGCCACTGAAAACACAAAAAAGGAGCAGGTTAAGTCACTCCTTGTTCAATCAAAATCACTTTTCAACCTAAACACACAATATCTGAATTGAGCACCAATGTAGGGGTTAGTTAAAGATTTTTTTTACTTGTATGTTTGGTCTGCTGCACCCTATCCATAAGCTACATAAAGCACAATCCAAAAAACAAAACAAAAAAAAAACTGCTAATTTGTAAAAACAGCTCTCAATCCAAAGTACTAGAGATGTAGAACCAGCTGCTAATAATCCCTTGAGTTTAGGAAGCTTTTTTACCCCATATGAGTCTTAAGTGGTTCAATCACCAGCAATAGACAACAGCTTCCCTAGCAGATTATATTTTTCCCCCTTTTTATTTACCACAGTAAAACTGAAAACTCTCCCCTTTAAGCCTGTAAACGCATTCATTGACAACATGCTAATTGATTTACCTATTCCACAGCTTCAGATAAACAGATAAAGGTCCTCTCCTTATGCTTTGATACATAAATTAGGTTAATCCTGTAATCCCTTCATTTTAGGTTAGACTAAGGCTGAATCTCATTTACGAGGTTCTTACCCTACCCCTTTGACCTCTCACCTGCCACGAAAGCAGGCAGCAGTGAAAGGACTCCCAATGGTCACTTCTAGATAAATGTGACTCAATAACTCTGGGTTTCACGTTTAACTAGTTATCAATATTAAGGTTGACTTTATTCCTTATCTTGGCTAAAAACATAATCCCAAATGTTTCTTGCTGAAGATACATTCAGTCAGGAAATACCGAGATGAATTTAAACATACTTCTCATACTATATATATATTAACATTGCTGTAACAAAAGTATTTGCTCCCCTGAGTGTCATCAGACTTGATAATGAAATATTTGGATAGAGTTGCTCAGTCTTTTAAACACTTCAACACACTTTTAAGCTACGCTTCAAACCACATCAGCCTTGGAGGTCTGTAGCTTTCAAAACTGGTCTCTTTGCAAAGGTGCCATCCTACAGAGTCAATGCACTGGATTTTACTGAGCTCCACACTTTGACCCATTCTTACGCCATTAGTGTGGTTAGCTGCTGGACTTTAATGCAGCTGCAGCAGTAAGGCAAATTCAACTCCTGAATCCAGTGGTCTGCTTGGGTAAGTGAACACTTTGGACCATATAGGCTTAACACATCAGAGAAAACATCGTCAAATTATTCCTGTTGCCTTTTAGACAAAAATGTTTTATAAAGAAATGCAAAATGCTTTGTTTCCCAAATGGCTTCTTTGCTAAGAACTAAAAATATGTCGAACAAAGTAACTTAAGGTTATGCATTAAACTATTCTTTGGGTTTGTGATTTTTTTGCTCCTTTTTATTAATAATAATAATGATAAACAGTAACAAAGAAAAATATGTTGAAGCCGTTTCAGTCCTAGCTATACTCCACAGGAGAGATTAAGAAAAAAAAGTGGGTAACGGGGGAAATTAAGAGTTTCATTCTAGGATGCAGCAAACTCAACATGGCTGTATAGTCATTTATAAAAAGAATGATTCTCTACATTTCTTTTTTTTTTTTTTGGGACCAAATTCATTTTTAACATCATATTTCCTGCTGCTTCCTTTTCAGCCTCCCTCTGGGATAAGACTTAATGATTCTCCTGACATATTTTTTTTTTTTGCCGAGGTAAAAAAGCAAAACAAATCTAATCCAACTCAATCTGGCAACCTGAGTTCAGTGCTACCACTTTAAGCTGCCCGCTCGCTCTCCCTGCCCTCGCCAGCAGCCGTGATGAATATTTAACCAACGGTGTGTGCGCACGGCGTCGTGCAGAAGCATGGGAATATATCAACTCTTATTGTTGCGACTGGGACCGTCTGAATAATTCAGCGAGGGGCCCCTCTAAATGTGTCGCCAGGCCCCGTTCCCCGCTGCAGCTCTTAACCAGTCAGCTTGACTCAGATACAGCGGCGGAGCACGTGTCAGAGGCGCTCAACAGCGCCGTTCGCCGAGGTCAGGGTTCAAGCTGACAGGCTAGCGCCGTGGTGTCCAATCGGGCGTAACATCCCTGCACTGTTTTGCACTTCCTGTTGTCCCTACAAGCTGGGTGCCGTTGGAGCCGGGGGAGCGAGCTAATGCGGCAAGTGGCACGATAAAACTTTGATGTGCAGCACGTTATATTATTTTGTTCTCTTTTGTTTAAGCCGCAGCAGAGGAGGATGGGCCCATGAATAAACCTATTATGCTTGCATTTCCTTTTTGTTCTTGACGCCTCAGTCTCACCCTCCCTTTTACTGCAACAGTGTGTCACACCAATTCACTCATACTGGTGCTACTCAATTAATTTACTAAGTTTGTTACAATAGAAGAAACGGTGGACTTTGGACTAGATTAAATAGAACAGTTTTAACTCCACCAATATACACATCTTTCAGTCCTTTACAGTCCTGGTACCTAGTCAATTTGCAGTGTCATCACACAAACTAGCTCAGTCATATTTATTCTGGTGTCAGAGACATCTAACCTGACACAAGAGGTACAAGACACAGAGAAATGCATATTTTTGGAGCCACTAAGTCTGGCTGGATACTCATGCACATTCTAGGTAGGATTTACAGTCTTATTTCATGTAAAGCAGTGATGTTCTTGCGACGGATCTGGCTTTTAAACACATCTTAGACTAGAATAAGAGGGAACTGGTGGAAAGGAGCAACTAAAACAGGCTGGACAGAAAATTCCAGCTTTTCATAAGTTATGTTCAAACAAGGAATCTAATTACCCAGATTCTAACTGTATCATCAATCCTTATAGAAAAAAATGGTTAAAACCTTTAAAAGTCTTAAATTATTACCATGTTATTTTATTGAAAAGAAACTATTATTCCAGCATGTTTAGAAAGCTTTCAACCTGTTGGCCTTACTTAGTGATATGAGCAAGAGCTGTGTTGTTGATGAACACCATGCTGGAAAGGTTCATGTTCGTGCCAAGGCTCCTGACCAGGGATTCCACTTCCTGAATTCCTGCCACATCGCCTTGGTTACCGAGGGCCTGAACCAGTCTGGTGATGGCCAGGTTGGAGGGGACGTGGTCCATCTGGAGCATAGACTTCAGCTTCTCCAGTGCCTCTGAAAAACGACCACAAAAGGTGGGTGAACACGTGGATTTATGCAACGTCTAAGGCCCCAACATGTACACACACACACACACACACACACACACATCTGACTGCTACCTTTGGGCTGGCCTTTTTTGCTAAATGAGATGATGAGCAAACTGCTGGCGATGTCACTCAACTTGAAGCTGGGCAGACGAGACTGGGCGCTTTAAAAAAAAGACGAAAAAGATTTGTTTTCATTTAACATTGTTTGTTTCTCCAAAAAGTACATTTCTACACACAGAAGAACCTCCACACTAAAACAGCATTCCTACACATTTTCTAATGAAGAAAAAAACATTTTCTGACTCAACTTTCCGAATTGCCTTCATGGTCCTTAAACTATATAAAAGAAAAAAAAAGAAAAACCACCAGGATCTTGTAGCATATTAATCAACGGGCAGAAAGGAAAGAAAGCTAAAGAAAAAGATAAAAAAAAAGAAATAAAAAGAAAGGAAAGAGAAAAAAGGAGAAAGGGAAGAGACAAAGAGAAATAAATAAAAGAAAGTTTGCATTGAAACACAGCCTTCATTAGGAAAAGGAATAAGGAGATGAAGAGAGGAGGAATAGACATTAAGCAAGATAAACAAGGAAGAAAGGAAGGAAAGAAAGAAAGGAGAACTCATTAAAGGACAGACAGAACAACAAATAGCAGGGACACAAATGATCGGATAGAAGAAAGGAGAGGAAATCAAAAATAAAGTAGCACAAATAAAGACGAAAGAAAGGAGGACAGCAGGAAGCAACTATACAAAAAGCAAAGACAGGAGGAAGTACAGAGCATTTAAAAGGTAGAACAGGTTAAAACAATTCTAAACTATTTTTCTTATTTTCATGAGCTGGAAAAAATTAAATAAATAAAAAGTTGATTTTTTTTTTTTTTAATCGAACCCATAAAAATGTTTTTATATATAATAGGGCAGAATTTTATTTAGGTATATTTATCCAGTGGTAAAATTAAATTCAAGTTTAACTTGCCAGTACACAGAGGAAGCACAATAGGTCATAACATCTTTGAGTTCATTCTGGAGACCTGAACAACAGAGCGGCAAGTCAAGATTACCGCATAGAAACCTCTTAGTTCCCATCTTTTCATAGATTGGGCACGAACAAACTGCATACCAAAGAGCCATTGGCCAGTAATATATTATACATGCCTGATGTTTGTGATGTGTCTCATTTGAAAGCTAAGATCTTGTTGTTTCTGGAAATATGTGTACACTTTCTTTTAAGCCTGCCCCCACACTTCCAGCAACAAAAAGGGCATGAAAACAAGGTAATAAGTGAGATATTATTAGTTATAGGAGTTTGTGGAGTATAGTTTGCATCAATCTGATTTTTTTTTTTAAATCATTTTACGTACTTATTGATTGATTAAAAAACTAAGATGCATGAACTTCTTTTTTATTCAGTTTTCTAACCCCACAGTTTATCATGAACACTGAAAATTACCTAAACAACAAAGGGGATTTGGGTCTGACAGGAGCTGTTTACCTGATACAAAGTTCCCAGACCTATAAGCTACAGAAAACATGGAGGTGAGTTAAGATAGAAAAGACTGTCAAGGGAGGAATGATGCTTCTCCATTTAAGCTGCAACCATGTGAAAATTAACACCTGAAACATTATCTTTTTTACCCTGCACTCAAATGTACTTAAAGGTTACATAAAACATTTGTGTGTAATTAAGCTACAATAACAGATAGTATTGGTTTGCCCAAACGCCTCAACCTCTTATCTTCATCTTGGATGAAGATAAATGTGATAAATGCTCTAAGAAAGGAAAAGCAGTTATTTATTAAGCGTGGATTGGATCTTTTTGGGAGGGAACAATTCGTCATGCTGAAATGTTTTGCGTTTGGATTACTTGCTGACAATTCTTGCATCAATATGCCATTCTTTTTTTCCAGGTATTTAATTTAGCAAATCGTAATGTAGTAATTTTCCTCTGCGTGTTTGGGCTTAAGGAAAACACACAATTTCTCTATGAGATAATCTTTACAGGGAAGGTAAAAATGAAACAAAGACATTTTTGCGATGGGTTTCTGCACATGTTGCGTGTCTGAGGTCCCTGGAGTGGCCAGAGGTTTTCATCTCTGAATCATGTAATCCAACAAAGGGTCATTTGTTTTTATGAAAATGAAAAAAAAAAAATGTTTTCTTTTTTTTTCTTCTTGACATTAGATCATCCACATATAACTGATTCTACAAGACAGTCCATTATTTCAAGCTCCTAAAGCTGATAGTGGAGTGTACCATTAGGGCCAAATCTGTATAATCTGTGATGAGTGAACTACATACGTGTTGTCTTAGGCTTTAGAACCGTGCAGTATCACATTTAGAAAAGCAAAGGATTGCACAAAAAGAGGGGATAAAACAATGATCTCAAAGACACAAGACAATAGGGACAAAGCCGATTGGTAGCAGGTCTGAACCTCTCATGCTGTGACCCGAATATAATACAGACATCAAGGACTTGATTGAAGTCACTATATATGGTAAGATCCTTAAGTCACCTCTCCTGGTATTAATGGACCTCGATACATATAGAATTGTTTTTTGTGTTTTTTTTACATTTGAAAGCCTGTGTACATTTCTATACATCCACCTTCACTCTGATACCCCTGAATAAAATTCAGAGCAAACTACTTCATTCAGAAGTCACCAAATTAGTAGAGTCGAGCTGTTTAATGTAATCTCTATGCTAATCCATATTTCAGAGGTTTGTTAGAGAACAAGCAGCAACAAGCAAGTTTTGATGATCTCACAGAGCTCTGTTCAATCTATAGTGCGAGAGAGGTAGAAGTTCAGCACAGCTGCAAATCTCACCAAGATATGCCTATGCACTTAAGGGAGATACGGGATAAGGAGAGAATAAATCCGAAAAGGAGTAGAGGCTTTGGGTAACTCTGGAGGAGCTGCAGAGATCTGTAATCCTCAAAAGTGTTTTTTTATTTTTACCTAAAAACTGTAGAAATCACGTCTATTGGAACCTTTGTGGGAATGAATTTCCTTTAATAAGGACATAGAAGCAATCTGAGTAGATAGGAAATAAGGGGATGAATTGTCTAAGAGCTGTTAGAAGCCTGAAACTAGAGTGAAACCTGGAAAAAGGGCCAGAATCATAGTAAGGGAATTTAAATGAAAGCATTTCATGTGTTGGAATTGCATAAACACCATCTAAACCAGGGGATTCCCTGAAGATTCTGTCTACACATCTGCTTCTCTATGATGCACCATGTGTTGCTTTCACATAAAAAAAACAGAAAAAAAATACATTTTGGATAAGCACAAAAAAGAAAAACTGAAATGTGTTTCTATCTGAGGTCTCTTTCAGGCATCCTCCCTTTCTTTCCTTTTTGTTGGCCACTCAAACCTCAATCAAACTTGCCTCCTGCTTTTTTTTTAGTTATCATTACAGCCTTGCAACCAGATTAATCCTTGCGCTCAATTGAGCATCAGGCTCCCAATCCTTATCGCCACGGTGACACCAGGCCAAACGGCACCCGGCAGCTGCTGCGGCGGGGTCAAGCCGAAGATTGGAGCGGTAACAGGGTCACCGCCTGATGAGGAGGGAGGCCCGTGCGAAGTGGACGGGAGAGGGGGCAGAATTATTCATATCAAGTGGGAAAAAAATCTCTGGAGGGTGTCGGCCGTTCACCCTCTTACCCTCCAACACACACTACAACACTCTCACCTTCTCCTTCTAGGGGCATCGCCTTTTAGCCAATGAATTCATCTCTTGCTTCATCCCTTAATCTCACCATAAGCACCCCATTGCTCAATTCTGTCCAGATTACCTAAAACACACACTCACAATCTGAATTAATGCCTATAGCGTCTTCATTATCCGCACCCATGATTAAATCTAGCCCTCTTTTCCTATTTAGCCCCCTCCTTTTTATCTTCCGTCCCTTTCTTACACATTTCCATCTTTCCTTCCCTTTCCTCTCAGCTCATTTCACTTCTCATTAAGAGCTTGGATAAACTATGCTTTTATCCAGGCGGGGAAGCCATAAACCAATTCAAGCAGAGGCTGGAGATGGGTTATCACTCATGTTGCCTCGCACTCGTAGAAACGTGGCTCTAAAATTGATATGATTATATTTGTAATAAAAGAAACCGAGCGCTGAAGAGAGCTGCAGAAAACAGAGCAGGGAAGAGGCTGATAGTGTAATGGATGTTTTTACATGTTTTTCCTTTCTGTACCAATTTAGCCACTGCAGCTCTTTTCTCCCTGTGTGTCATTACGTGATTATCTCTGTGCTTCTCTGTTTTCTTCTGGAGAAAGTAAAAAAAGAAAGGGAGAAAAGGAGATAAAGGAAATGCTGGAGATTACCCAAAACGCCCGACCAGGAGATCCGCTCTGCTTTAAGCTCGGATCTGTTAATACCTCTGTGTGTGTCTGTCCATTTGTCTTGGGGCTCAAAGCTGGGATAGAGCTGCTGGTAACAGGACAACACATGATACATCACTAATTGGAGGAAGATTGACGTTTCAGAACGGGGCTTCTCGGAAAACCAAAAATAATCTGGACATGGGATTGTGTATGTATACCTCGGGCTTAGAGAAAACCATTGTTCATATCCAGCAGCCAAAGTGTGTTAACACACAATCCGCGTTTAATCTGCTGAGGAGCAGCGGTCAAAACGTCATGTGTCCTCAGCAACCGCAGGCAGAGGATGAGAGGGAAAGGAGCAGAGGAATAAACAAGCTGCAAGTTCAGTTTGGTGTTATTCTGCTTCAGCGCCAAAAATACAGAGATGAGCCATCTGTCCTTCAAGGAGGAAAAATTTTTCCCAAACACGTTTTAAAAAAATAACGCGCCCAGGAATATCAAGCCCAACACTCATCTGACATGTCTATAGGTAAAAGGCCCTGACAGAGGACCTGAAGAAGGCATCATCCTATAGTTAATCACCTACTGTATGAAAACTAACCATGTTTGTTTTTCGTGATCTGTTTTCATAGCATTAGTAAGAGATGTCACAACAAATCCAGACACTGAACAAAACAAAGAACCTCAATATCCTTTATATATTTGGTTCCTAAATGTATTAAAGCGTTAAAAAAAATTAGATTTAAAATAATGTTTGTTCAAGCAGGAGGTTTATTTGTGACAGAAGGTGTGAGATGCAGCTGTCATAAGGCAATAAAAAAAAAGCAAAGTGAGGCTGAAGTTAGAAATCAAGCTTCAAGTCCATAAGCCTGGAAGGCCTCTGTGCCATAACCCTAATCTTTAGCTTGCTTTTTTAATCAGGTTTAAGGGAGGAATCTGGTTTGCCCACTTCAAAATGTAACTTTACTTTGAATATAAGATACAAAAAAAAAAATCTAAAACTGTTAAGTGTGTGAATGATTTTACTGTTTAATCTATATAGTTTTTGGTTCTTAATTTTGTTGTATTTATCAAAAGGACGAAAAAAGAATGAAAAAAAAGTAAAAAAAAAAAAAAAGCCTCCATCTCAGCCTACCTTTACCGGGCTTTATTTTGACAGAAAAAATTTGGAGACGAGGTCTAAGATGTAGAATCCAACCAGTAAAAGCAGCTTTGCAGACTATTGCCTCTGCAAATACTGCAAATCAGAACATTTTGTCTTTTTCAAAGCTTTACCATTCCCAATTGACCCTTTAACCTGTTTAACTGCACCTGACTTTTCCTACAGTGCGAGTAGAGACACCTACATCTCCTTGACCATCATGGCGTCCTCAATGAATCCCTGCGCCAACAGAGCCCGGATTACATGGTCATAAGGAAGAGGGGTGAGTGCCACGCCCTTTCTGTCCACCTCCTTCAGTAAGCCCAGTGCTTCTGTTAAAAAACAAAACAAAAACAGGAAAGAGTCATTAAAATAAGTGAGATTCTGTTCGGGTTAAAACTTTTTTGAGATTCTTCTGAATAAAAAGTCAATAACATTCAGGTTTTATTTCAAATGTCATACACAGTTTTAGAGATTCACAGGATAGTTTTTTGACATACAGAAGTTTGACCAAGTTTTCCATCGTTTTCCACATTAAAAGGACATAACTTACTATAGGCTGACAAAGTTGCTCATAATTGTCAATTGAAGCAAAATTAAATAGGTTTAATTTAGTTTCAACAATTAAAAATCTGAGTGTGGGGAATGCACTTGTAATCAGCCTCAGTGAGTCAAGACTCACCTTAAGCTACGGTTACAGCTACATGTCTTATGGGTGTGTTCACCAGCTTTTTGCATCTTTGGACGGAAATATATTTTTCGCAGTTTTATTTTTTCAGCTCTTTCCATCCATCTTCTAAACAAGCCTAACTAGATTCTTATTCCAGACTGGAGAAGAAACCCCTCAGCATGATGCTGCCACCATCATGTTTAACACCAGGGATGAAGTTCAACGTTAGTTTTTTTTTTAAAATAGAGCAGATACACGGCTAAAAAAAGGGAAAATAGTTCCACCTGTGAGTATCAGAGGACTGGGTACAATGGGAAAAGAGCTCTTTATAAGAACTGAAAAACAAATGACCAAAAAGGTATGATAATCAAGTTTGTTCCACTTCCCTATAAGCAACTTTGTAACAGTGTTTTAAATGAAATTGCCCCAGTTATTTACTAAACATAGAAAAGAGCTAAATGAAAGGCGGCTGGATTGGTGTTGCTACTGGATGCATTATAGAGTATTTATGATGCTACAAAAAAGTGCCTCTATTCAGCTGATAGAGCTGCAACACGCTGCTCAAAGAAGATAAGATGAACTGAGAATAATGTAGAGGGACAGCAGATAATAATGCAGAAAACTGGCTTTTCAGAGGGCTTCTCCCCACATTTGTCCAAAATGTTTGATTTAACAGTACAAACATAAAGCCATGCTTGTAAGAGGAAATGCTAGAGAAGAGGAGAGTGGAAGTTTTGGGAAAAAAGTAATAAAACAAAGAAATTCATTATTTTCTTCATTTTTATGTCACATGTCAGCTGCCTTTGTGTTCAGTGGTGTTTCTGGGTCATATCAGAAAACAACAGTTTGACCTCCTGCAGCTTACCTTTGGCTTTACTCTTCTTACAGAGGGCCAGCAGACGGGCCTGGACATCAGCACCCCTTTCAGCTGAAGGCGGGGCTGGTGGTGTCCTGACCTGCTGGGAGGCCGGGGCGGCTTGTTCGTACCATGTCTGCAAACCAAACACAAGAATAAAAACTAAAACAGGGGCTGACGCTTCCATCAAAACACAGCAACGACCATCCAGAAGACGCCTTCAGCCGGCAATGAGCTGCTGTCTGCATGTGTGTACATAGCTGCACGGCAGTGCCGGCCGGGCCCGAGTCGGACCCTGTGATGCTCGCTCACCCGTGCTGCTATGAGGGGAGGGGGTTAAGCTGTGCTGGCTGGGGGCAAATTAGGTTTGGATCCCTGGGGGGGCGAAGAGAAGTGAATGCGCTTTGAAGAGTTTGTGTGTCGGAGCGGGAAGTGTCAACACGAAGAGCCCCGAGGGTCACAAAGTTCATTGCTTCAGGCAACAGCAATCGCTTCCCGTCTCATCACGCATCGTGCTGCAGCAGCGAGCGAACCAAAGGTTCTAAGGAGGAGCATTTCAAAGCAGCAGTCCAGCTTCTTTAAACTCCAAATTAAATTCAGATTCTCTCTTAATTTGGGTCCAGCTGAGCATCAAGCTGCAGCCATATGGTGGCATTTAGCTGCAGGCTAAATTAGTCAGGCATTACAGATTTACAGACAGATTGGGCTGTAATTCCTCTCACCAGCCAGCTAGTCTGATTGACTACACATCAGATCAGAGCTTCAATCCTGTTTGCTCTGCATGTAATGAACAGAGGCTTAAAGTGGAGCAAAGTGGGGGGCAGTTTGGAGAGCAGCTGATAAGAGTTGGAGGTTTTTTGGCAGGATGTTTGCTTCAACAATTAGAGGACAGGGCCAACTTCCTCTCTGAATAATCTATTCAGTTGGCTACATTTAAAAAAGGAAAAATAACTTGTAGTAATTGTTTGAAAATATTATCAAGTTTCTGTTTTATCTGTTAGTAATCATCATGTAGTGTCAAATATTGAAAAATACAGAATATTTAAAATTTTAAATCTCCCTTAATGCAACCATTTGTCATATTTTGGCTGATTTAAATTAAGTTGTGCCTTCCAGCACCATTTTGTTTACTCAGAAATAAATTCAACCATATTTAACATACATAATGGTGACGTCAAGATAATATTTACAAATACTACAGGATAAATTGAAGCTCTCTTTTTTAACAGGCTAGTTTGGATGTTTTATATATTTGACATTATTTAACTAAATATTTACAGAATTAAACTCTTATTTCAGGGAGTGAGGAGAGTTTATGTTGTCAAGTGTTTCAGTTAGAGATAAAACTGCAGAGTGGAACCTGCCATCAGGACACGCAGCCAATGTCTCTAAAACTGATCAGGACTTTAGGCAGAGATGACTTAATAGAGTACCAGAGATGGATGGACAAATGGGAGGAGTAGATGATCAGAAACAGAGATGGACGTATGGGCAGACGGTCAAACAATGAAACTATTGCTGGATGGACAAACTGAGGGATAGATGGAAAGGCTTTAATGGATGGATGGACGATCAAAACTAACAAACCTCAGCATGAACATGCAGTCAAAATGATGGATGGAAAGTGGCAGAAAACCTTCAGCAATCCCCCGTTTGTCTTTAGTTTTGCTTTTATATGTGCGTCCTGTCTTACACTTCAAAATCATCCAAATTAATTTATCAACAAAACCTGATGCCCCATTTTTAGAAACATATAAACCTGGTGTTTTACCTCAGGCACCTCAAAGGGCACCTCCTGGTCGTTACTCTTCAGTATGTCTGCTAGCAAACGCAGGGTCCTCTCTCTAGGAATCACGTTCTCCTCCTGCATCTTTGTCCATATGGCTTCTGCCTTCTGCCAGTCATTGGTTTCCTCTGAAAATAGCCAGAAACAAATAAGAAAGGTTTTATTCATTTTTCCGGGCCTGGCATACAGACCTGTGCGGCCCAACACTCAGCTCGCCTCTCATTCTTTTCTCTGAGGGCAATTTGTGACAAAGCGCTTCATGCTGGGAGAAGGCAATCAGAGCTCTAATCTGATCAACTGACTCACCCTCGACTACGCTGTAATTTATCAAACGCACTAACTACGATGTGTGTGTGGAGAGAAGTGGGGGCAATGGGACAATGACAATCAGCTTTAACACTCCAATCACAATTGTTATCAGCTCCACTCGGGGCTGCAGCAATCACACCACGTCTTGACTGATCCCACTCAGTCGCACACTTGCCGGCTGCAGACAGAACAGGGCAGATATGGGAGGTCAAACGGTCAAATGAAGGACAGAGACTCACTGCAAAGCCTCAACATGTAACTGTACATCTCATCTCTGTCGCACTCAAACAGCTTGGTTGTCATTTCCACCATCTGCTCCAGGGCCTCCATCTAGAAAACAACAAGTTCAAAACTTCAAACTTTTTCTACTTTATTTCAACCTGTCTCTATGCAGTAGCACGTTTGTTACCTGGTTAGAAGCGATGCATTTCTCTCCAAACCACTGCAGGCGTCCAGGCTTCGCCCTCAGCCCTGGGGTCTACAAAATAAATGAGGCAATATATCAGTAGGGCCTAGTAATTTAATAAATGAACGTGTTTTCTGCTGGAAACATCATACAGAAAGAAAAACACTATGAAAAAATTCAGAGAGAGTCAAAACAAAAAAACAGACAAAGCTTAGGGATGCCAAAGGACCATTTTCAGGATAAAACAAATTCAGCTAAATATTCAACTTGTTTTGATCATGTGTTGACAAAAAAAGCTTTTTGCTACGCATGGATTATTAGATAAACGGCGCTTGGACAGCATCCACTTGTACCAGCAAGGACCAAGACTCTCGGATTAAAATAAAACAAAAACAACGTGATTTATGGTTACGTTGTGCCCTTATACATGTGGCTCGTGATGTTTTGCAATAGATGTGTAATTCGTTTGTTGTTCAGCCTTAAAATTGAAACGTGGTGTTAAATTAAGGATCGTTTAGGGATTTCAAATGCATGTATCTTTTTTAATAACACTGCATTCTTCAATCAAGATAGGGTTCCAGACTAAAATAAAAAAAATGGCAATAATCAGATTAATTTAAACATTTTGTTTCCAGCTAAACTGACAGTGCGGCATAAAGTTTTAATGACTTTTAAAAACAAGAATTAGGTGCATTAGATGGGCTTTTTTGGTTGATTATCTTTAATCCGCTGAGGGTTAAGTATTTAACAGTAGGAAAAGACCCCCAAAGCAACCTGCAAATGTAAAAAGAAAATAGCATTTCATGATTTAAAGTGAAGTGGTTACAGGATATAAAATGATGTATAAGTTAAACATGCTTTGGCAAAAAAATAAAAAGCAAAGGGATTACAGCACCGTTCCTCTGCTGTCCCCAGCATCTGTCGTCCTGCATTTTCCAGAGATTTGTTTTTACTTTTCAAACACCAATGATACGCAGATAAGAGAAGCTTTTTTTGCTGTCAATAAGGTCTGACATAGATTGATCTGCAGGCTCATGTAGCAGCGATTTAGCCTGATATGTGCAGTCCCTACATGATTATTATCATGAAATAACAGCGATCAGGATTTCATCTGTATCCTGCAGGCTTTGATGCAATCTGAATAGGACTAGGATTGAGAAATTTCACTCTCCCTCTCTTCTTGGTAATCTGGGAGCAGAAACACAGAACGATCTGGCTGGAAGTTAATCTGGCAGAGGATCAACAGCCCTCAATCCCCGCTGGCCTCTTTGATGGGCACCCGTAATGCTTTAAGAGGGAAAGGGGGAAAAAAAATAAAGAAAAGATTGAGCTTTGGTTCTTTCTATGAGCGTCCATCACTTCCTCTTCCCCAAAGTCCTTCCTCTTCTTCCAAATCCCCCCCCCCCACGTCGCTCCATCCCTCTAGCCGTCCCAGTCAAAGGCATTATGTTCTTACCCAAGCAGCCAAAGGGACAAATTAAAATGTGTAGCACTCACTCTCTCTCAGTCTGTCTAATCTTCTTAGAGACTAAGGCTCGGTGCAAGCTCTCCATCTTTTTTGCCTGCGATTCATTTTACTTGGAAAAGTCTTGAGGGCTCAAAGCAGAACGCACCAACACACACACACACATACATAAATGTTGAGGATTTTGAATCCGTGAGACGAAATCTCCCTAATCTGGGCCTGCAAACAGAATCCTCAGAAATAAGAAACCACAACACTGACATATGCAAACGTAGATCAAAGGCACTCAAGGCGGGAAAGGAAAAACAAAACCTTAGGAAGATGAAAACATTTTTTACCTATTCAGATTAGCAGGACAAACACTCAGACGGAGTCAGCTGAAAATGATGTATTGTGCTGCATCTTTAAGAGTTTTCTTTAACTCTGGGACCCTCTCTCTTATTTCAACACCCATTTGCAAAGAAAGGCCGGTAAAGCTGAACCCCTTCTTCCGTCCACTTAACAAACCCTCGCCATCCCAGTTACTAATGCCCCTATTGCACAGATCACCACTTACCCCACACACACAATCAAAGCCATCTCCCTAACATAAAAACACATAATAGCTCACCACTCTTTAGCAATACTACCTAACCCTGACCGTCACACACATGCATGCACACACCCCTGCAGCAATAATAGGACCTGGCCACCTGACAATCCCCTCCCTACCCAACTATGACCATTTAGCACAAAATTGGCCACCTTTCTCTATCATTACACTTAATTAGCTGTGATTAATCAGCTGCCAATTATACCAAACATAGCCTAAAGAGAGACACCACACTGGACCACCACTTGACGCTCTCATAGGGATATAAAAAAAAAAAAAAAAAAGTATTTGTGTGCCTGAGTGAGTGTGTAAGTGTTAATATTTGAATGATGAGAGATATGAGTCTATTGTAGTCGCCTGAGGGTTGCCTTCATGTGAGCACAATAGATGAAAGGAAACTTTTAATTTAGAGCTTTTGTTCTGCAATCTAAGCAGCACAAGGGAATTATAAAGTCAATTAAACAAAAACATTCAAATGAAAACTGTAAAGGAATGAGTAAATATGACTGCCTATCCTCTTAGCCAAAATAAATTAAACCTAAACACAAAGTAAAACTGACGGACGGACCAACCATCCTGAGGTGTGGCATCGCCTCGGCTAGGCTAAATAAGCAATATCTGCTCCCTGCATAGGAACTTGGGAAGTCATATCTACGTCAAATCCATGATGACTAATATAAGTATCCTCGGGCCAAGTTAATTTAAAACGGATGGGAAATCTCACTGATGCATATCTATACAGAAGCTATAGCCAGGGTTCCTGCATTTCACACTAACAGGCAAAAAAAAAAAGAAAAAGTCCAACTTAAACTGAAATTAAGCCGTAGTCGAAGTTTTCCCACGTTTTCTAACAGATTTAAAAAAATAGTCAATTACATTAACTGCATTTTTCTTTTTTTAATTTAAATCACAAATTACCAGGTGTAATTATTTCAACTTTAAGTGTTTATTTTACTGTGTTACAGAATTCAACATTATCAATAAATTAAATATAAATGACTCCCATAATGTATTAATTCAATTAATTTCTTCCACACTCACACTTTGACATATTTAGGGCCCTTTAATATTAATAATTAAAGTATAAGTTTATAATAACAGCTTTGAAGTAAACTCGTTTGCCTTTACAGATTCTCCAAATTTGTTGCTAAATGAATATCCTTGACATAGTCGAACATCCTAAATCGGAAAACTTGCATGTCAATTGTGCTATTTGCAGTTTTTCATATCCGTCCACATTTTGTTTCCACTGGGAATGCGCTGAGAAGCCCACACTCCCTCCTCCATAGAGTTTAATCTCAGCAGCATTTCAACACGATACAAATCAGATCCTTATAGTCCTTGACTAGGCCACCTAGGCATCAACCATCTCCCACATCATTGGCATGTAGCTGATATTACAAACAGGATAGCAGCCATATAATCCAGCATGAGGGGAATGAGAGGCACAGCAACAACATGTTGATAACATCTAAGAGGGTTTGAATCCTCAAGAGGGACAAATCCGTCTTTTAGAGCACACCACGACAAGAGATCAAGAGTTCAGATATTCCTTCCTGTGCTTTGTTTTCATCCCGATCACAACGTTAATGGCCTTGTCTTTTTTTCCCCCTCCTCTGATGTCAGGCTCATCCTTCTTTTCATCTGTTCAATCTCTCTGTGACTGCCTGACCTCTGCTTTTTATCCATGTGAAAAATCACTTCTTATCTGCTGGCTGTGCCTGTCTCCTTTTCCTCACACTAATCTAGAAGGGCTTATAGCAGGACTTGAGATGACAAAGATATAAATATGTATGCAATATTCAGGTCAGAGGACTCAAAACCGAAACAAGAGGGTGGCAACTTCATTTTAGATGTGTTCCGTTGTGCTGAAACTAAAAAAGAGCCATGAGGGTCCTGCAGATGGCAGACTTCATTTATGGACAGCGAAAGTGCCATGAATTGGGAGAGTAGTATAATAATGATTAAAAAAAAACATAATTAATTTGCTTTGTAGCAGCAACTTCTATTGAGTTCACACCTTCCATCAATTAAAGTAAATATGATTAACCTGGAACTAACTTAATTGTATATATGCATCTTTTATTTGACTTACAACTTCCTACGTTCACACTGCAGACTCAATTTCAATTTTTTTTGTGAAATCACATTATTTTGCGTGGCCGTTCATATTTCCTAATAAATGTGATGTGATCTCCTGTGTGAACTAAATTCACTCAAATTGTGTTCTGTCGAGCCCACCTCTGGAACTGGTCTGCAGTTAGCTCGGTTCGGTTGTGTCTAGTTCGGTTCAGTTCAGTTTGCTTTCCATTTACACACAATAAGTTATCTCAGTTACTGAGCTCGGACCGGTCTCAGCACAGTTTTTCAAGGGTAGTGTAAATGGGGTAATAAAGTCTTTGTGAATGCCTACTTACCTCGACGATCTTACGAGCTTCACGGTAACGGCCTGTTTGTAGGAATGCGAAGAACAGGTCATAAAGCATCGTCATCTCTCCTCGTTCCTGGCTCACAAAGTCCATGGCTTATGGCAAAAAAAAAAAGATGGATAGGGAGGGGAAACCGGAACAGAGAAGAGAAATGAATAAGAACATCAGATTTAACCAAACATAGTTCACCACTTCCTTAAGATTTCATCATATTACACAGTTCACCACACTTCCTAAAGTGTGGTGAACTTCCTAAAGCCCTCTGCTTGGTCCTGCAAACTATCTCCGTACTGCAGCTTCAGGACAGGTGTTTCTCACAAACATGGTTAAACTATCCACAGGAGTCTGCATGTCCAGAAACACCAAAGACATAAAGGTAATCCCTCCTCACCGTCTTCCTCTGCTCATAAAACAACAATAAGGAGCTTTGGCAGGATAACAGTGCAAAACCTGATTCACGGAATCACATTTCGGACCAGTCGGACTAAATTCATCAATAAAAAAACCCATTAAAAATTAGAAACATGTAGTACTTCATTTTACCTTTGTGGTGATGCTTGAACTCTAACCAAAGTCTCAACTGTAGTAAATACTTTAATAAATATGCCGTGTAGGACAGTCTGCTTTACATCTGTGGTTTTATAACACTTCTGTTCATTTCAAAGGTGAGTTTATATCCTTTAAAAACAGAAAGGATTAAAGGCACTCAGTTTGTTCTTATGTAGCACTTAGACTGACTCAGAGCTTAATGATTTAAAACACTGGATTGAGAGGAGGAATAAATTTAGCATTTCAGAGTGCAGCTCTGGTCGACAAGTCTGGTCCATATCTAAATATTTTCAGTTACTTTGTTTTTAGGGGCCTGGTGACCGATTTCATCATGGAGGTAAGAACGTGAAGAGGTGCTCCACTAATGGCCCCAACCTCAAAACACTCAGAGCCACTTGGCCCCCGGCAGCACGTTGAACTTGACATTCTCTGACCTCGCTAGTGTGGCGATATAAAGAGGCTGCTCTACATCTGATTGGCTAAGCAGCCTCGTCTTTGACCCAGGTCTAAATCTTTCTGACCTTCAGCTCCACTTATGCTATGTTGCATTTCCTAGCATCTGTTAATGTGTGTGTTCAATGCAAAAGCTGGAAGAGCACTTTGTGAACAAACGCAACAGTATGAGAGGGGATTAGAGCAGAAAACTACAGGGAGTCCCACGCTTCAACTTCATGTGGGCCTTTTTCTGAGGAAATATTTTAGGCATTAGGTAATTAAAACTATTAAAAGTAATGAGAGAGAGAGGAAGTGTGACTTCAGTATAAATGTCCTGTTGTGCCTTATTTAATTGAAGTAATTCAGAAGAAACTTAACCTTAAGTTTAACTTAAGTGGCAACTTGGCTTCCTCAAAAAAAAAAACAGGTATTTGAGCATGTTTTTTTTAGCACAATGCTTGAAGTAGATTATGCATTCAATAAACTCAGTCCTCCTTATTTGTTATCTTTCTGTTGAAAAATGTATTAAAATCTTTTAGGGCTGCACAAACAAGAAGAGCGATAAGAGAGAAGGGAGGACTTCTTGGATGTATGATGCGATTATTCTACAGCAGTTACACATTGAAACAGCATCATAAGCACTTCAAAATATTAGGAAGTGTGAAAAGTTCACAAATGTAATGAGTCAAACGGGCACTATATGAGAATTATAACAGGTTAAAACCACTTAACAGTTCAGAGAGCAGTTCAGCTCAGAACATTTCCTTTATCTGAACCCTAGCTAACAGCTAGATTCTAATGGGGTTAGTGATCCCAGATAAAAACAGCATTAACATTTGTATATATCCGATTAGTAAAACTGGACTGGTATTAACCAAACTTACTTTTTTTTTTTTAGTTAAAGTTTGACAATCCTTAAGGAAGAGCAGGAAAAACCTATAACACTGATAGATATTGGTGATCGGCTTCAAAGGTAATATCAATATTTGATAATGACATCAGCTAACATTTTTATAACAGCGCATCCATAAATGCAGCGATTCCATTTTATATTGTGGCGATGAGCTAAGCTTGCTTTAAAAATCAGAACTAAAGTGGAACATCTGTTTTTTTCCATTACTGGAGAAAAACCTAAATGTTTATTCATCATCCAAGATATTCAGAGCTAAACTGTTTCTTCACAAAGTGGTAGTGAAATTTTTAAGAGAAAACAAAGAAGACCTGTAAGCCCATTTTGCCCATATTCGTTAAAATTAGGAATGTCTCAAAAACACCTTTTCATATCTGATAAAATGCCGATATGCCAGCTTTGTGGATTAACTGATTTCAATAAAATTGAGCACAAATCATCCATACTTTTATTACCTCCACCAAGAAGGTTATTTTTCCATCAGATTTGGTTTGTCTGCCTTCAAAATAAGTTAAAATATTGTCGACAGATTTTGCTGAAAAAGTCAGAGAAGGTGCATATTTTGATGGGCAACAAATGGCAAAATTTCTGGTGACGATTAGGATGCCCATATGGAACCAGGTATATATGTTAAGATTCAGTGAGTAGAGTTATTAACTTAAAAGTTAAAAGTCAAAATATGTCGGGGGAAATGAGCTACTAGGAGGAGGTCTGCGCTCTCCGAGTGCTTTTCTAGTCACTCATTTTGAGTAGGATGTTTGAAACGTCTTGATCAAGTGAAGTCAAAGAGAACCACTAAGCATGAGAACAACTAACCCGTTTACTATTAACAAATGGGTTGCAGAAACTTTAGACAGAAACAGATGAAAACAGCAGGTCTTTATCAGCTTGTTTATATCTCAGATTTGAAATTCAGGGAAACATATTCTTATATTTGGACTTTTGGTTGATATCGGACCAATTTTGTATTGGGACATCCCTTAGGTGTAACAATTAAATTCAGATGAACAATGATTCATATCTAAGTATTGTCAAACTAGAATCAGTTTTTTTTTTAATCTTATTTCGGAGTAATGACTTCTTCCTCTCTGTGGCGCATTTCATAAGAGGATTTATGCCTTAATGGATAAAGACACTATTTTAAACGCTGGAATCTGTCTTTTTGCTTTTACTTGGGGCCAACATGTCCATCTTTGGGACAATACTTCACTTTAAAAGGAGTGGACATTCCCATGCTGCTGATACATCTGTAGTTTTAGACACTGGAAAATTGTGCCTGCTGAGCTTACAATTTTGTTGTATAACAGGCTAAACAAAGTTTGATAGTTCCAAAATCAGTCTTCCACCTTTTTGCAATAAATCGGTGTCTCCTTTCTCCACCAGAGCCACAATGATGTCATGGATGCGCGGCAGCTGGTTGTAGAGTTTCTGACACTCCAGCGCCGCTTCAAGAGCTCCAGCAACATCTTTGCTGCAGACATGGGGAAAAAGAGAGAGAGGAAAAAAGACACGTGAGAATGAGTTCATCCAATCATTCATGTACAGAGCAGTGTCAGTGGAGAATAAAGAGCGTATCATGGGGTGTTAACCCTGTGCCCTGCTATCCAAGCACAATGAACCGCCTCAACAATGAGGGCCTTTGAATTCATGGCAGAACAACTGTAGGCGACGAGACCCTTTGGCCCCAATACATCATTCCCACACAACCAGGCAAGATCTCACACACCTGTCCTGGTGGAGCTAATGACTCTACGGACAGGCTTTTAAAGGTGAGGCAATACAGCAGATAAAAGGACTCCATTGATCTTTACCCTCTCTGTATAGCGTCCTCCTTTGTCCGACCAGAACCTCCTCAACCTTCCCTCGTCTCCCTTTTCCTTCCAACCGTCACACTTCCTGTCTGACTGCTCTTTCTCTCCTGACACCATTGCGTTTTTGATTTCATGCCGTTCGCTCTTCGTACAGAGTCTGACCTCCCTCACCCCCACAACCCCAGCTGAGCAATTTAGCTCAAATATGGCAGCAACATTAGACACCCCACTCTGCCTTTCACAGCTCGCTCCCTTCTTCTCATGACATCCCTTTCATATTCGGTCTTCCTCGCTGCAAACAAAAGCAGCTCGCTGAGGGGAGGATTCGCTCATGATGGAGTGATAACGAGAGCAGAAAAGAGACCGGGATGTGGAGAGGAAGCGAGGGAGTAACCAAGAGACCACTTCAATCCCCTCTATTGTGACAGCGCTGCCATCAATCTGCTGATTGGGTAATTACCATGTCAATCACGCAGAGGTCAAAGCAGATAGGGCACTTGTAAAGAGGGAGGCAGAGAGGAGCGGAAACAGAGTGAGTGTTGGGCTGAGAGCAAACAGGTGTAATTTCTGAAGTGTTTTCTTCTCAAATCAATTAGACAAGCAGAGATGCAAAAACACCATCAAAAGGTGGGTGGAAAAAGGGGTAAGGAAGAAACATTTGACCTTGGCTCTGGCAACTCAGGGAGTTGATGGTGGTGTGGGGCGGTGGAGTGATTGGGCTTAGAAGGCAAAGAGGAGCTCTAATTGAAATGAAGAGCCACAACATTATTCAGCTGTGCCAGTCAAGAGGCTGTTCAACTGCAGAACAGTCTGATTGAACGACTGAGAGACAAAGACATTCTGGAAAAGGAGAGAAGGTGAATGTCCAACATCCAGTCTGGATGTTGGACATGAGCATTCATGTAATCGTATTTTTATCGTATCCATCCCCTATCATTTCTTTGTAAGGAAGAACTTTTTTAAAGTCTATGTTAATCAGAGTTTTTAGGAGGTACAGATTAACAATCAATGCAACATAAAACAGAGTCCCCATTTACTTATAACTTATTTATTCATTAAAAATATCCAGGACCCATTTCTATATTGCCACCACCCACTGAAGAGGAAAGCATCTGAGGAGCTCAGGTCTAATTTACCAAGTTTCTATAACCACTGGGAACATTTTCTCAGATGCTAATATGTTTCGGTGTTACAGCAAACGACCAGAAATCGTTAGTCCTAATTCAAACCTCCCACTCATTTACTAATTGTTTGACTTGCAAGTCTATGCATCTGGTTTATCTACAAAAATTCACTACTTGTTCAATTCTTTTTTTTCCCCACTGTTTGTGTTGACAATCACGACAACTTTCATTCAAACCATTTAGGTCTGATCAGATATGAAGAAAATCTTTTGTATTTTCCATTTGGATAACTCACCTCATAAGCACCACAAGGACACAAAAGATGTTACCCTCAGCAGAAATCCCTTTTCCTTTTCAATTCTATTCTCCTGAGTAAACTTTGTATGACGCTGCTGATTTTCAAGGACATTTTAGGCAACATTAAGAAATATACTGAGACCTAAATATAGAAAATGAAAAGAAGGTAGTGGCACTGTTGGGTCATTTAACCTGAAAATAATCCAACATATCAAATGAACAGAAATGATTAATCAGACACAAAAAACAAATTTCTTCCGAATGCCACCTCTGTCCCCAAACTGGGAAAAAGAAAATCAAAGCCAAGCCATCACTGCTGAGATAACATACATTCATTTAAGAATTTCTTTCTTTTTTTTTTTTTTTTTTAACAAGACGCTAAGGGGGGTCTGTACTGTTAATCTTATCTGCCCAGCTCATTTTTTTCTACATTAAACACTTACTTATAATCCCTATTTCCTGATGAGGGATTAAAAAAAAAAAAGAAAAAAAGAAAGAAAAAAAAACTTTTGGAAAAAAAAAAAAAAAAAAAAGGCCTGGCGTTGCAATTACAACCCATCTCTCCGCCCGCTGATCCACCCCCAAAAAGAGCTAAAGATGTCGAAAGATGGATAATTTCCCTCTAGGTACAATTTAACTGTCACTTCGCATTGCCATTTACTGCAGCACACAGCCCTGTTAATGTCCCCAACTTTGCATGTCAGACACTTTCCAGCCAATTAAGCCCTGAAAAAAATAACGAGCGCTTTGCTCAGTGGAAGCCTGAAGGATGAGACAAGGAGGCTCATTTTGACTTATTTTAAAGCCACCCCCCTCCCTCCCTTCATTTTCTTTGCCTCCGTCCTAATCCTTTGTTTAGGAGAGATGGGCAGGCCTGTTATCAAGCCACTGTCCTCCAGAAAGAGGTGTCTGTGTCTTCAGACGCAAATGAAGCTGTGATCATGACACGACTAGCCTGCAGTTAAATGTGGGCTAGAATGGCACTTACTTATTACTGACATAATTCACATCCTTACCAGGTGATTTTGTGTAAAAAGGGTGAATGCTGTGGTCACGCACAGGCAGGTGGACATTTTTCAAAGTTGATGAGGCAACATGGTATTTAGTGCAGTCAATTCCAGTTGCAGCAGGCCAACATTAAGTGTCAAGCTAACATGAAGGTTTTTTCATTTTTACAAACCATTATTACAAAGCCTTTCAAATCTCTTTATTCATGTAAGGGCTAATTTTTTACAAATCCCACTAAAGAAACGAATTTATATATAAATCTGCAATCAACACCCTGGTTTGGCATGTCAGATTTTCACATTGATAGCTATGTGAAAGGATAGAAGGTATAAAAAGCAAAACAATTGTCTAGAGTTTAGAAAGGCTGCATCATTATAAAAAGGCCGCTGTTTTATTTATAAATTCCGTTTGTTATTTTTATTTTTTATTTTTTTCAATACAGTATTTCTAAAAAATAAATAAATAAAAATAAAAAATAAATAAAAATGATTTTACCTTTTGAAAGATTACATTTGCTGGATTTTCTCATCTATGTTACCGAGAGAAGTAAATGATTAAATGGGGAGCATTAGCAAAGAAACCAACAGGAGGTTTTCCTGGTGATGGCTATAACTTTATCCTTCCTAAGAAGTGCTCAAAATACCAAATATGGGTAATTGCATCTTTTACAGCACAGAAAAAACACCCCTAAAGAATCAAATATGTCTTTATGTTTTGTTTATCCCGCTTCCTTATCTGAGTCTCCATTATTCTACCTTAAAAACAAAACAAAATCCCTTGCTGAATTCTTTCTGTGTTCATTTGGGCCAAAGCATTTGAAGTAAATTAGGCTTTTTTCTGTGAGCCGCTCATCTCTTTTCAGTGCTGTGCCCGCCTCCTCCTTGCTCCATCATCCTACCGCCTTATCATATGCGTCCTGCCAGCTCTTCACTTTGTTGGACTCATTAGCATTTACTATCGCTAATCACTTCCTCAAGGATGGCAATCGGAGCTAGCTGCCAACTAGCGCGGTGGCAGGTTAGCACACACAATGCTGCGCAAACGGGCATGAAGGCTAACGGGGCGGCGCGTGTGATGGGCTGTCAAGGGCTAATCTGGTGTAGAAGTGTTCATTAAGTCATTAGCGCTGACGCAGCGATGAGATGGGTGCAGGCGGGAATGATGCCTGCTTTGTCCTCTTTTATCACTGCTCTCCAGCTCCTCCTCCTCCCACCACCACTGTCTGTTTGTCCGCTGACTGACGGAATGAAGAGGTGGAGAAGAGTACATCAAGATAAAAAGAGAAGAGAGCAAAAAGACTAGCTCTAAATGTCAAGTGTTGTGCTACTTAAACCTGCCCTGAAGTCTGGCTGAACTGCTGATTTACAACCCTAGAGATTTCACTGTTAACACACCTTTAGAGGAAGAATGGAAAAATTCTTTCTGAAGGTGAAACCATCAATGACATGGGCTTAAACAAAACAGAACTAAAAATAATAGATGCTGAGGCTACTCAGTCACACCATCCTCACAAACATTACTATAACCCTGCTAAAAAAACAACTAATTCATCCTAGTAGAAGCTAGCTAAAAAAAAATCATAACATGGAATGGAAACTTTTAAAGGTGTTTTTATTTCTATGTCGTGTTAGAATAGATCGGAGACTCTTCAATTTTGATAATCTTAGAAAAAATAGTGTTTCCTTCTGCTAACTTGATAATTTGAACTAATCTAATAGATTTTGATATGTTGATTATTACAGGTTTAATATTTTGTATGAATTGATTGTTACCTTTTTTAAACTACTCCAGAAAAAGCAGCTACCTGACCTTGTAGCATAAGCAGCTTTTACATTCCATTTTTTTTATCAGCATACCTTGTTTGTGTCTGGAGTTCCTTTTTATTCATAGTTTAAACCTCCAAACAGTGTGTCAAACTTCAGGCTTAAATTGGACCGGCCCTCAGGGGACAAAAAATGCATGATATATCATAAAGTAGAAGGATATGTTATTCGTTAGGTGGGTAAAAATGCAGAGTAGCAGTGGATGTTTCTCTTTGTAAATTAAATAATTTTACCCAAACCATTAAGCCTTCTATGATTAATGAAAATAGTAATTTCAGAAGTAACAACATGTAATTCAAAGTCTAGCACCAGTTCGTAGGGCCTAAAATTAAGATTTGAACTTGAACACTTGAATACATTTTTATCATTTTGTTATTTTGCAATAGAGGTGGAAATTTATTGTATCTTTTATCATTATCAGGATAAATAATAATGATAACCATTTTGATTTAACGTCTAAACTATAAATTAGAACTAATGATGTGTAGAAACTCCAGAAAACAAGTTTATTTTTTATTTTTTTCCATTTTCTTTTTACCATTGGGAAGTTGAGAAATTCAAATAATATGTTTAATTGCCGTTACTGTGGCATGTTTAGTGCACCTCTTTATGTAACTGGTGTCCTAAAAAAGCCTACTTTGAATTGGGGATGCACCGATCCACTTTTTTCACCTCCAATATGATACAGATATTTGAAAATTAATGTCACCCGATATCGACCAGATACCAAACACACTAGTGAATTATTAGCTAAAAAATGGTTTTATCGTATGGAGGGGAAAAAAAACTGGGATCATTCTTCTGTGCATATGATTTGACTTCCCTTTTCTTAAAAAAACATAAATGTTATGACTCATTTATTTAACAACTGTGCACAAAATCTTAAACCAAAAGTTCTCTGACTTGGTCAACATGTAAAAAAAAAACAAAAAAAAAAAACGTCATTATCATTATCAAGTATCATCTGCGATTCTTTTTGGCCTGTATACTATTACATGGAAAGATTGAACTTCTTTCCTTTGCTTCCAAAGGAGTTAGCTGCTTCCCGCTGCTTCCTTTTTGTTTGCCAAGTCCGATAATCTCAGCATGTTCCTCGTTATGAAACTTCAGGAGGTGTTTCATTAAGTTGGTGGTGTTATATTTAATATGAACATGTTGTGTTATTGCGCTGCCGCATGACGGCAGAGAATAGCATAGAGTTAGAATAAATAGATCGACCCCTATATCGAGTCAATTGTCACCGATACGATCTAGTTTTTTTTCCTTATATCTGGACCGATACCAAAAAAAATATTGGATCGGTGCATCCCTACTTTACTTCTGTATATTCTTTCCAGGAGCAGTATTTGTGATTGTGGGACTGGTTCCTGTCAGACAGTCACACTCAGTTACCGAAGAAAGAGTGTAAAGAAGGAGAGTTTAAAGTCCATATTTCCCAGCCCTATTTTGACACTAATACTTCCCTCCCAGTAGTGGTATACCACCATTTCTCCTTTGAGCAGTTCTACTCTCTGTAAAGCCACATTTATGACAACCTGATACTGGCTGGAAGTATGTCCAATCCCTCAAATATGTTTGCTTTAAGAGTTAAGGGAGAATGTAGGGGTATACTTTATTTTCAGCCAGCTGACTAGCAGGGTGGAGCAACAGGTGAGAAGATTGGGATTACGCTGTATGTGATAGAAGTTGTCACCAAATGTTTCTCTAAAACAGCTTTTTTATCTTGAATGCAAAAATGTTTATATATTTTCTTTACAATTTTGGTGTAATTGCTTCTCAAGGATTGGTTGATCTGTTACCAATTCATATTTAACAGCCTCTAAACTCCAGTTAACGATTAATCGATTACTAAATCAGTTGACAACTATTACAATAATTAATTAATCAGGACTAATCAGATTAATCGTTTCGGCCCTACCATAAACGCACCCAGGCTGGATTTTTAGAGTTTAAAAATAAAGATTTATTAAGATGCATACAAGGAAAGTAGAAGTTATTTTTCCTTTCTACCTTTAAAAATCAATAAAAACAAAGTTTGAAAAGTGAACTTCCCTCCCTTATGAGACTTCTCTAGTAGACTAAACACCCAGCTGACGACAGGATGCCAGCAGCTTTCCTGTTCTCCTACGTTCATTAGTGTGTTTACTGCAGTATCAGCTGGAGGAAGTACAACTGGCACTTGATTTGGGAGCAACGGCTGGCGGTAAGCTGCTGTGTGCATGCTTGTGTTTTGGCTGCCGTTGATGACCCAGGAGTAAATTAGCCTGCTAATCTTGCGGAGGCAGTGATTATCGTTGTGAACCTGGAAGCTGTGTTTGTGCTGAAGAACCAGAGTCAAAGCAACACAAACAGCGGCAGGGGAGCTACCTTGTGCTCGTGTGTGTGCATAGGCATCATTTCCAAAGGTCTACTTCACGTGTGGCAGTGCAAGAGAAGATAAACCGTATGAAAGCATGTGGAGAATGTGTGTGACGTCTACAGAAAATCCAGCAATTAGGGTCCTGGGCATAATTAACATGCTAATGAGTTGATCTAGTTAAAAGCTTCCACACAAAAAACACATGCGCTGAATAATATACACAACTGATTGGAGTTGAAAGGTTAGCTGATAACAGGGACCTTAAACTGAATGTTTACTCATATTTACTTTAGAGGGAAAAACATCAGTTATAACAAACAAGGATGTTAAGTTGCTTAAAGAGGAGATGCACCAACACACTTTCCCTCATGGATACTTTCAGGTTTGTCTTGCAGCTTACAGCTATAATGGATTCTGATATTTATTCACCAAGAGTACAAACACACAAAGGACAAAATCTCATTTGCCATTTTACCTAAATGTTTTGAAGCCGTGCATCACAGAATAGATTTCTAGATCTAAAAAGATGCAAATTTTAAGTTTTAAAGAACTAATAAATGTTTCCAGCTAACCGTGATCCTTAGAGCTGATCAGTTAAAAATTAGCAAACTGACTGGTCTAGCTCAAGCATACAGTCAACCTGATGAGAGGACAGTGGAGGTGTCAACATGGCAAGAAGATTTTCCTGACGCAATTGAGCAGCAGGAAAACAATGTCCCTCCTGTCCCTTTTGCTGTGTACTCCCAGGAAGCTGGCTTAAACATGTTCCCTGACTCTACAAGACAGACAAGTTCAATTTAACAGCTTTCCTTTGTGTTTCAAGAATCTGATGGTAAACTGATTTGGATGAGCAGATTGATCAAGGCTATATTCATCCCTTTGGATCAAACCCTACATCAGAGAACCAAAAATAGGTCTGATCAGGTAAGGTTCCTATCTGCTTTTCTGCCAGAGAACAACTTTTGTGTTAAAGGGGAGACTGGACTGCAACAAAGGTGCTCTGGCTCACATGACACATTCAGTGACAGATCTGACCCACCGAAGTTACATAAAGGAGTTTTTGAGAAGAGCAGCGTATGAATACACAAGTACTAAAAATTACTAAAACACTAACCCTATGCTTCAAATTTTGATCAAAACAAGAGTTTTGCCTTAAAACCATTCAATGGCATTCTGAGAGAAACAAATCTGAGATATATTTGTCTTTGCACATTTCTATTATCAATGTGATAACAAAGATTCCTTAATTCTTAAATACATAAAGAATAAAGTTAACTCAGATTTAAAACTAGGACCAGTGTATCTGTTAAGTTACAGATTCCAGGCTCCTTTGGGCAGCTGACGTGATCTTTTTAGACTCATGTTGCACTGTATAAATTTTTTTTCTGTTTTATATTCATTTTGTATTTAATAATCATATTTTTAAAGACTGTAAAAAAAAAGTGTTGCTTTATTACTTTAAATGGATTAATTATGTGTTATTTTTGATAACTCAGGTCATCATACCATGAAAATCATGACCCAGCCCACACCTACATAAAAAAAAACACTTTAGTCTTAAGGATGGCCATTAATGTGTGTGCGGGGCTGGGGGGAGACTTATAGCAGAGGCTGCAGCTGGCGAATTCTCACATAAACAAAACCCTGGCTTCAAAACACAAACACACATCTAAATGAGCAATTTCTACATTCTCTCCCTTTCTGAATCGCTGACCCAGACTATGACCTCAGCTATGATCATAGGGAGCGATGAGTGACTCATTGAGATACACATGCATACACACACCTGGCAAGAGGCTTTGGCAGATGAGGAAACGGATCTGAAAACAAACATCAGCTTGTTGGCTGTTTATTGGGTTCCCCCAGAGCCGTGAAACTATAACAAACAGCATCTGATTTCTGAACTCAACCAGGCAGATTTAAGTTTGGATTTTGTAATGTGTGACAATATTTCCACTACCTGTCCAAGTAAGCTGTCACCACAGGAGAGCAGAGATTGGCGCTAGGCTTGGCCAGTCCGAGGGTAAAGATGGTGTCCTGCAGCCGGCGGACAGTGGAGATGCCGCCCTTGGCCGCCACGGCGCTCAGCATGTGGAAGACGGAGGTTATGTGGGTGTCGTTCAAAACCACATTCTTCTCCTTCATCTCCTTCAGGATGTCCAATGCCTCTGAAGGAGAAAGAAATGAGAATTGCTTTTTGAGCGTAAAGAACAGAAAAAGCAGTGACCTGGGAATGATTTAAAGGAGAAAAAAGGACAAATACCAAAAAAAACTAAAGACCAGAAGAAAGAGATGAGTAGAGAGGCAGCAAGAGGTGGGCAGAATTTGGCTCAGAGAAGAGCAGGGTGTGTGGATACGATAAAAGACCCCTTTAGCTAATTCCATGTGGGGAAAACAAACCCATATTAAAACAGCATTTTGCACCCAGCAGGGATGCAAATCCTGCCCCGTATAATGCCAACTCTCTGCTAATTGCTACTTGCAGTTTTCTAAACGAGACTACAATTACCGGACCCCTACAATGGAGGCCAGCTTTTTGCCGTGGCCATGTGGAAAGCACTTGGGGGGCTAAATTATAGGTATGTGACGACAAGGGCCCGCCGTGGCCCCAGTAGGACCTTGGTGAGCGGGGCTGAGGGGTGGAACGGTTCGGTCAAGTCTCGCTGGTAATGGAGGGCTTTTTACTGGGCCAAGCGCCCATCTGGCCAACACAAGGGGCTAAATGGTGGAGAGGGAGTGTGTGTGAATGTGCGCTAACAGGGTAAAGTAATTAAGATGCGTTTACTGTCTATTTAGACAGCTGCTAATGGGCTGTCAGTGATACAGCCGCTCTGCACCACAGATACTAATCTATACAGTGAGACCAATAATGAGGCGGAGATGGATAGATGAAAACACTCAGAATGTATCAGAATAATCTGCTTTAAGCCTCAAATTGCAGGGTGCCAATAGTGTTGCACTTAGAAAGTATTCAACAAAATCCTTAATTCTGTTATTTGTGTAAAGACGACATAAGGTAAAAAATGGGTACCAACTTTAGGCACATAGTAGTGGTACAAAGATCTCTCTAACGCAGCTATTGTTACAACTAAACATCTAAAACAAGAGCGTCACTAAATGTCTACAGTTGAACACTTTGCAGTCTGTCAGTGGCTTGGATTCTTAATTTTCAGTCCATCTCTCAATCGTTCAGATCCCAGTTTTAGCTGTTAAGGGGGTTGAAACTCAAGGCTGTCACAGATTTAATGGGACTGGGAAAACATGGGAACAGAGGTAGGAGCAGAAGGGATTGAACACAAAGAGGCTAGAGGAAACAATATGAGGAAAATTATCTGAGTTAAAAGGCTGATAAAAGCTAGAATGAGTTAAAAATTGGCCAAAAATATAAAATTTGATGCATTCTGCAGAATAAAGTTTAAATGTTTGCCACGCTTACTTCTCAATGCAAGTGAAGCTTTATTTAAAATTTTAAATAAGTGTTCAATGGCTTCAGAGCAGATCTGGTGAAAAAAATAGGTGTAAAACAGAATTACATATTAATCTACTATTGTTGCCGGTCAGTTTTAAAGGTAGGCCTCACTAATTTTAACAATGTTGATTCAAAACTGACAGAACATCGTCTAAGCTTAGGGAAATGTTTTTTAAGAACAAGAAAAAAAAAAGTAAAAAATCTGAGGAATTTCTTCATTTTCTTATATTTTGGCAATGCTGTAATTCTATAGATTCCTAGGCAAAAAGTAATTTTTCTTTGAGAGTTCTCTTCATTTGCCATCCATTGTTAATGGTTTATTTGCATTTTTAATCAATACTTTTTAACATTCATTATCACTGTCTCTTTCACCATGTCAATGGAGGACGAAAAAGGTAATACAGGTCCCACTCTTGGAAGATCTAGGTAAAGAAAGTCCAAGAAGATTGAGTCCATCGTGTGAAGATATTTTCTGGCTACACACTAGGAAAAAATAAGTCGGTTAAAAAGAATTGTCTCATAACTGCTGTCAAATCAAAAAGCCTGGAAATAGCAGGGATAAGTGAAAGCACAGAGCAAATGTTTCAAAGAAAGTGACACACCTTGTTAGATATAATCACCATCCAAAGGATCATAGAAACATGTCGATCTCAGATGTTGTCATCTACATAAGCAATAAGCTCACCTGCTATCAAATCGGCACTGTTTATCATGTCAGATGATGCATATTCTCTGTGTCTGACCATTTCCTCAGCCCCCCCTCCATCTACTCGTAGCTCTCTCCATCACTCCATGACAGACCCGTTAATCACAGAGACCAATGGCTTGGAGCTGATCTGCCCAAATGGAGCAACACTACCCAAACTTCCATCCGTCCACCATCAAAACCTCCCCTACGACGTTTTCCCTCCATCTCCCCATCTATCCGTCCGCTGAGCTAGTATGTATATCCATCAGCCCAGCCGAGCATCACGGCCAGCACAGCGAGCCAGACCCCGCACACACATGCAGGCATCCAGAGATGGAGGAGGTAGACAGGCCAGGTAAACAGACATCACACAGCCCAATGGTTCATGTAATGCTGCATGACTTGACTGCTGCTGATGTCTCTTTAGAGACACACAAACACACTGCACTGAAGAGGAGTCCGAAACCACGGGAAAACAGAACAAGTTACGTTTACTAAAGTGGGAGGCTGGACAGATTGTGGAAGAGGGCAAGGTCAGGTCAAAGAGATGCTTGGTGATAGAGCAGAGGTATATTTATAAAAAAAAAAAAGGGTGGACGGAAAGATGGAGGAAAACTGTGTTTAGCCTCTTCAAGTCCAAGTAGTACATACTCAGTGAGTACATACATGAATCCCAAAGTTCACAAATATAGCTTTAACATACTGTAATAATACTGATACAAACACTCAAATAACTCCAGATTGACTGTTAAAAAAGATATACAGCACCCCAACATTTGGCTTAACATCAAACATGTTTCTGATAAAAATGTGTTCAAATTAAGTCTGGCTTTCAACAGAAGCGATATATGCACAATTTATTCTCAGTGTATATGAGATGACTTTATGAAGGCCTCAGAGGCTTGTTAGACAAGATAAGGAAGCAAAGAGCATGAACACCAAGGATCACCCACTGGATAAATGATGATATTCCAGAAAGGTCTGAAGTAGCGAAGGTTACAAAACAGTATCTCCAACTTTTAACTTGTTTGAGAACCATTACACCTCTCAGCCAAAAATATAAAGAAAGTAAAACTTTTCAACAAACAATGAAATAGGAGCTTTGGATATGCAAGAAACATAGTAACTCTGGAGAACCTGCAGGACTTCAAGTTTGCATTAAGTCACATCAGGGGCCAAAAAAGCCGAAACCCCCTGAAACATATCGGTGCATCTAAAAGAAATGCAGTCAGCTTTATATTTTTACTATTAGCATGGAAAATGAAGCAGGTAAAGATTGAAAGGAAGATGGAGACAAATTCAAGGTAATCCTGGAGGAAAACCCAGAGGCTGCAAAAGTTCACCTTCCAAAAGTTAATTGTTCAGATCAGGGAAATTCAACACCAGCTCTCAAGGGAAGGTGTTCATGTTGTAGATGCATTCCTGGTTGTGAATAGAATGGCTGAATCAGCTCTTCGACACAGTTTTAACGCCTCGATAACAGATTTTTTAAACACAGATCTAAATGAATTGAGAATAATTAAGAGTGCTCTGGTAATAGCTTATTAGGTTAAGAGATATAAAACCATCTGTAAGAGAAACCTACAAAAAAAAGCAAGACCGATAGTTGCAGGATGTAAAAAGGGGGATCCAAAAGGAAATTTATTGGTTTGAAGATAGCGATAGCTTTGAGAAACATCAAAGAAGATGTAAGGCTAGAGAACAAAGCAGAAAAAAAACAGAGTTGGCAGTCAAGATAAGAAGCATCAAAGGAAACCAACAAAACCATTAACGCTGGAGAGAAATAATGTGAAACGCCAGGAGACATGATCTTCAGCTGGGGCTGGTGTGCGGCGAGAGCTGGGCAGACCAGCGTCTGGGTGGGGACAGGCTAACATCAAGGTTAGCCATGTGTGCTAATGTGGCTGACAAGCCTCGCCTTCATATGCACACACTCTCTGGCTAATGGCAAATGCATTGAGCGCTGCCTGTACACACATCCCAACACACTCGCAGGCGGATGGACGCGCCGACCAACGCGCCACCAAATGCCTTTTGCTTGAATTCACATGCAAATTTGTGTCAATCTGTGTGTGTGTGTGTGAAATGTTCAAGCACTTTGGCGGACATGATCTGCCATTAGCATCAAGGCAGATTTCAATAATTCTGGAAAAATACACACAGTCCTGTAATTTTCCCCCCCTCTCATTTCCCTGCTGACGTGTGCGAGTCAGTATGTGTGTGGAGGGGGGTACAAGAGAATGACACGCTTTGAGAAAGAGGAGGACGGGGGGGTTAAATAGAGATGCAGAGGCAGAAATGGAGAGCGAGTGATAAGGGGAGGAAAGACGAGTACGGACGAGGGAAACATTTCGCCTGTCACCTGATGCGAAATGCGGAGAAGCAAAAACTGATGGTAATTGGGTCTTCAATGGGCTGAAGGAAACCCACCGTAGAATTCAGAAAATGGACAGCTAATATGGTAACAGAAAGAGAGAGAAGCATCATCACACAGCAGGTGTCGCACACACAGAAGCTGAAAATGACATTTTACCCTAAACCATACATTTTTGGGGGCTTGGGGAGGGAGGCCCTGACAACAAGTCAGATTGGTTTGTTGTAAAATACTAACGAGCGCGTTCATGGTAATGATGCTATAACTTTTGTCTTTGCCAGGCAAAGATTGAACAGCCTGGATGATAAATGACAGAAACAGACGGTGCTATGACTCATTTTCCCACTTAGAAAATGAGCCATTGTTTCTTGTTACAGAGCAGAGAAACTGCATTGTCAACATTGTCGACTGAGAATAAAACACAGATTGATCCAATATGGCTTCAAAATAAAAACAAAAATGACAAAGACGTTCCATAGACATGTCAAATACCAGAGGATTCAGATCCCTTTGAGCTGTGGCTCAATTGGAGGAGTTGTTGTCTTGTAATTAAAACCAGTTGGGTTGATTTCTGACTCATTTCACTTTACCCTTCAGCAATTCCCCCTAACCTTGAATCATCAGCCGATCAGTGCATCAGTGTATTGATGCCTTTTCCTTAGAGTGTGATTATGTGGACGTTGCTTCAATGTTGAGATATTTTAGTGGTCATTATGTTTATTCAAGAGTCATATCGGTTCCCACTATTAGCTTGTTAGTTGAGGCAGACCTACATATTGGGTGGAGGCCAGAATCACAAGGCTGTAAAAATCTGCTCCAGATCATTAAACCCACCATACCTAAGAGCTACCAGGACTCACTGAGAGCCATCTTTAACAGGGTCAGCTCAACTGAGCGAAGAGGAGTAAACGAGTTTATAAAAAAGAAAAAAGGTGGCAGAGATGTTTGACAGGAAACTGTTATTTCTGTGACATGCTGAGAAACGCATCTTAATTGGGTGGTGCAGGATGGTGAGAGAGAGAGTAGATTTAACAGCAGATAACAAGAAGGCTCAAAACAGAGCAGCAAAGTTGATCTCTTTTATGCATAAGATTCAATTAACACACACACCTAGGTTCCTCTGTTCCCAGCATACAGTTAAAGGTATAGAGGACACGCTTTTATTTCTGGGGGGGATCAACTAAATAAGTGGTCCTCGTAATTGTCAATCGTTCTGGTGATATGTTTATGTACGGTCGTCCTATGTGCTCGTCCCGTAAGCTTTCTTTTTCTGTGCACGCGCACTTTCAGGAGTATATGTGTAGTGAGCTACAGTTTCAGACAGTCATTGAAGCTCACCTTTTTCACCACGGTTCTTTGAAAATGGCAGAGGATCGTAAGAGAAAAAATGTCTACGAAGTGTATGAGAAGAAAAGAAAGGCCTCAGAAGAGGCAGATATATCCCAGAATGCTTTGCGCGGAGAATGCTTTGCTCCTCGTAAAGCATTATGGAGTTTACTGTCAAAGCAGCCCCGCTGTCACTAACCGACAGCGGCGACTAATAACAAAGATGGCGCAGGCACCGCGCAGTGGAGGAGGAGTTACGTGACCAACAGGGAGCAAAAAAGAGTGATCCTCTGCCTGAACAGTTACTTAACTGAGTTTGTTATAAAGTCCATTATATAGTCCCCGCTCTATATATACTGATTGAGGGATTTAGGGGTTAGAGCGGACATTTGGGCACAGTAAGCTTGTATGAGCTATGAGAACAGGAAATTTTAGAAATGGGCCCGTGCATGTTCTCGCAAGCGTTTAATAGGTGTTCCCTCTCAGGTGCGGGTACAGGGTTGTGCATGTGCTTTTATTTTTATTTATTTTTTTTAAGTGGAGAGGGCGGGTCTTTTAAAAAATTCCCCAAAAACCTCCACAATACCTTTAATGAAAACAGCAGAGAGACTCAAAAAGTCTGCGTGGTAGAGGAGTATCAGCAGCTACAAGCTAATTGGAAATAAAACCAAAAACATTGATCAACCATCTTTATTTTTAATTGTAATTCAGGGATGCCATTCATTTATTTCTTAATAATTGGTAAATAATCAAAAAAAAATCTTTAGCATCAGGTACCATAAAGTATCACTAAGGGTCACAGCACAGCCAGTTAAACAGGTCACCATCACTCATATATATGTTTTTTTGAATTTCTCTGCTGTATATTTTTGGTATTTTTACTTATGTTAACATGTTCAGGTCACCTTAAGGTTCCATTCACAGCAAAAGCCAATCTGAGATATGGATTCTGGCGACTTACCCTCAACTTTGTCATTCACAGAGAGCGTCTTGACCAGTATGATGTATTTACTGGGATCCAAGGCCACGGATGAGTCCTTACGACTCCTGAAAACAGAGCGGGAGACAGAGGAAGCGCACCTTGATTAATGTATTCTGCTAACAGCAATGCAGCTCATAGTTCTGTTTAATGCTGGAAGCAGATGGTGATGAAGGAGGAGGAGGAAGAGGAGAGTTTCCTGTGTTTCATCTCGCCAACAGAGCGGCTGGACCCTGCATTAACGTCTCCCCTAATACCACTCAAGTTAAACTTTAATGGCCCAAAACTGGCCGGAGTGCAGTGTGTGTATGTGTGCATTTCCTGCTGCACTCACATCTCCCTCTTCAGGTTGAGCGCCTCCTCCACATTGTTGTGGCGGCAGCACAGGTTGATGAGGGTGGCGTAAGCCCCGGCTGTCATCTCCTCTTCGTGCTGCTGCTTCAGCTCAAGGGCACGCTGTAGGTTCTGATCAGACAACCAAACTCTTAGAAATACACAAACACTGACAAATGCTACAACTCTGACACAGAAAAAAAAAAAATGAAAAAGAAAGTGTACCTCTTCAGCACTCAGAGCCAGGATGGCCTGTTTGAGAACGGAGCTCAGCGGTTTGTTCTCCGCTTTCAGTTCAGCCAATTTATTCTCCAGGGCCAAAACTTTGTTTTCAACTCCCTGAATGAGACAAATGTGTGTTACATATAAAACCAAAACACAACCTCATAACTACATGAGCTTGTAGTAATACAGATTTTATCATAGGGTTAGATTCACTCATCCTGAGGATGAAAATCTTTCTAATTTGGGGCTCTTGATGATTTATTCGAAACTGTTTTTTTTTTTTTACAAGGCAGACCATTATGATGCTTAAACAACTAAACATCTTCTTGTTTATGACATATTTTCTGATTTTCCCAGTCTCAAAATTACAGATGCATTCTGAAATATATACATGCTTATGAATATATTCTACTTTGACTAGGCCAAGGCTTTTAAATTAGTTATAGTTACTTTATATTAGTTAGTTACTGATTACAGGTTGCAGGTTCGCCTTGCAAAACAAAGAGGAATCGATAGACTTTTATCGTGAAAAATATCTGAGTAACCTTGTAGAAAAGGGTCCTCTGGAGCCCACTCTAATCAACTGCACATGTCAACATCACATTTATTCCTAAGGGTTCTGGAAGAAGACCCAAAGGGTTCTGGACTGGCAGACCGTCCGCGGTGTAACCAAAGCCTCTATGCCATTGACTACTGGGATAGGCCTTTTCTGAATAAGCAAGCTGATATTACTTTCAATCCTTTCTCCATATTGGAGGCGATATTCATATCTCTACTTAATATCCAAAATTTGACCTGGAGACGTGATGCTTTGATCCACCCGCAGCAGAGGTGAGGAGACTACACGCCGGCGCAGCAATGGCGCGTCTTATTGGGTAGAAAAAAACAAAAAAAACACTGCCCATCGGTCGGATCTGATTGTTGAACCTGGTCACCATCCCCTGCTTTCAACCTGTATCTGTCTGCTGGCAGGCGGTAGCACGAGT
The DNA here is from genome assembly GCF_000732505.1 of Cyprinodon variegatus. Lineage (NCBI taxonomy): Eukaryota > Metazoa > Chordata > Actinopteri > Cyprinodontiformes > Cyprinodontidae > Cyprinodon > Cyprinodon variegatus. The sequence continues at coordinate 1,015,023 of NW_015150619.1, forward strand.
TCACCTGCCTGCAAGCGCTCAGGGTGAATGTAAAGGGCGTTGGGTTCCTATTTTCACTGCAGTTTTCTAACATATAGGTGCAAATAAGGAGGTAAATTAGTTTAAAGAGCAGCTGTTGGTATCGTTTAAACTCATTTTGTTGGCCTAATTTCATTATTTTTTTAAATCTATTTCAGTATAACCATAGTTTGTGGTGTAGGGAGTGTTGGCCTAGTGGTTGGAGTAGTGCGCTTGTCGTCTGAGAAGGCTGCAAGTACCCGGGTCGATCCCCACATCCTACACTCTGGGTCAATGAGCAAGACCCTTAACCCCACATTGCTCTCTGGGTGCTGCACAATGGCAGCCCACTGCTCCCAAAGGGGATGGGTTAAATGCAGATATGAATTTCTCCAGTCTGAGATCAAGAATGTTCAATTATTATTATGATTATCATCAAGTACGCTGGAAAAAGCCCTAGGGAAGGAAGCCTTCAAATCAGTGAAAGGATGATAAGCGTAGTAGAGAAAAATCTGAATGCCTGCTACATTGTATGCTTACCATAGTAGCCTATGACAAAACAAAATGGAACCTGCTATTTGTAACAGCATAAAATCAGAATTGTTTAATACTCATTCAACACTTGAAAGCCAGCATTAAAGCCCATAATCAAAATAACCCATATCTACGATTGAGTGCAAAACTATGAAGTGTGCAAATCCAGAAGTTCACCCTTATCCTCTTAACATTCATTTTATTCTCAGATAAATCAGAAGTAATTCTTCATCTCTGTTGTTTCCTTCATCATGTTTACTTACTGCAGCCCGAGGAACAGCAGACAGAGATTCTCTTTCCTTAGGGTCAACCAACGCGATCACGTCCTGCAGAACATAACACAGTCAGATGCTGCCATTTCTACTGCTGGGAACAAACTATTTCACAAAGTTAACCTTAGAAACTAAAGTATTAGGACTACTTCATGCTTAGGTGCTATTTATCAATTTTCAACTATTTCCTGATGTTTTAAAGGCAAAAGGCTACTACTGAATAACCACAGGGAGTTACATGACTAAATCATATTGGAAAAAAAGTAAAATAAATTTTATTCAGCACATCTTAGAAAAGTTTGACAAATCTTCTTAAAAAGGATAAGGTAAAATTGGTCAAAGAAAATCATCCAATCTAAACTGCAGAGCAACAGAAACGGAGAGGTCAGAATCTGTACCTTAATTAGCTCTGGGCAGTGGTATGACTCCAGGAGATTTTTGATTCCTCGATAGATGTTGAGAGAGATGGTAATGTTCTGTAAAAATATGAACCAGAGGGCCACATTAAAACCAAACAAACGGAACAAACACAACGTGCAAAGAAAGCTGAGCATTTAATGCACTAGTGAATAGTTTAAATTAGGGCTGCAACTAACGATTATTTTAAAAATCGATGAATCGGCCGA
>NW_015150619.1:1017254-1044284 GCF_000732505.1 Cyprinodon variegatus
GGAAAGTGAGTACTTTGGCCATCTCTGTATGTACTGTATGCAGTTATATGTAATTGCTGAGTTTAATCTGCATATCAGCTTTAGGTGAAACAGGGAATCAAATTAGAAAAAAAGAAACATATCTGTCAGAAAGCGTTTGACTGGTGCGTCTTGACTATGAATGTTTCTTTTTTTTTTTAGCTGTTATGATAATGAAGTGATATTCAGGTTTGTTTCTGGTGGTCAGTGACCTCTTGTTTGTCCGTCGATACGACGAGGACCATCTATTCATCCAATGGTTGGGGAAGTTAAGAGTCTATGAGTACGCAGGTGGCTGATCAGGCCAATCTGTGCACGGAATAGTCTTGGGCAATGTGGACAGGGAATGGTGGCGTCTGGTGCAAGACCTACCTATATTTTGCAAATCATAAAAATGTAAACCATTTTCCTTTTTAAATCTTACCACTGGGATGAACTATTAGTTTAAAGCCATTCCTCAGTCTGGCATGCGTTTTTTCTTATATTTTTCTATAAAACAATCAGCAAATTAAATATGATGGTGAAGCTGGACAGAAAGCAAATAGCAGTTTATTCAGAGCTGTGTAGATTCACTGGCTTTACAACTTTTGTTTATATTTAATAAATAACAAAACTCACTTCTTGTTTTCAAACATTTAACAATAAATTTAGATTTTTTTTCTGCTTTTAGACTTTTTATTTTTTACATCCAAACTAAATATATGAATAAAAGCAGCTACTAAAAGCCTTAATCAAATAAAAAACTAAATAAAAGGATCCTTTCTAGTGGAAAACTCAGTTGACCTCACATCTTTTAATAAAACATGAACATCTGTAGTTTGTACCCGAGTCTGTAGCTGATTGAAGAAGCTTCTCAGTTTATCTTCCTGCGCCTGGACCTGCACCTCTGACATGCTGTCGAACAGGTTGTAAAGGAAGTATGCTGTGGCCTCTGCACAGAAAACACACAAGAATACACACTGTGAGCAGTCATCTTGGGAAATAAATTTCATTTGCCACAGTGTCAGTCACACTGTCCATTTGTGCATTCATACTATTTTTCTGTAACCTCTGCAGAGTGTGAGGTTGTGTCATTTCTGCTGACAGAAGCTGCTTTCTCTCTGTGGTTTGAGTGAACGTACGGGGGCTTCGCTGTGACAGCTTCCTCCTACCGCCAACGCTTATGCACACACGCAGATGTAGTCTAACTGGAAGTGACACGGATAACAGTCTCCATCGCTTCCACTGGCGCGCACACACCAGCTTCTGCACTGGAGACTCTCCTGACTCGCATACACACTCGGAGTTGGTGCTGCGTCAGCAGCCAGGCTCTGTTTCTGCGAGTAGCAGGTTCTTCATCAACATGCTGACAAACACACAAACCCATAATGGACCAAAACGTACAGACGGCTCCATGAGGAGAAGTGGGCCGAGCATGAGCTTACTGCTACAGAGCCTGGATGTAAACAGACATTTTATCATCTACTACATGCAGGAGGTCGTCTGTGCAACCTGACAGTTTCTGTACTGATACGACGCAGCTGCTGCAGACACACAGGAAAGCTGCTTCGATCCTTCTCACCTACGCAAAAATGTAGAAATTCTAGAAGTCAAAGAATAACAGAACATATATAAGCTACAAATGAGGATGGTGTCTGCATATTAAAGGGTTTTCTCACCAGAGGGGTTGGAGTTTCCAGCTGAGAAGCGCTCGTCTTTATACAGCAGCTCAGTAATCTGGGGAAAAGAACAGCAAATTAGTCTAGCACATAAACACACAATGTCTTTATGAATAAAGTATTGATTGAGAAGTTTCTTTTTTTCGTCGTACGAACAGAAACATCAGCAGATTCTACTGGGGTTTAATGTGACAGACACCAAACTTTGATTGGTGTATTTTATCTCAAACATTCACAGATGATCGTCTGAACTTTCTTCTCATCTTACATTTGTTTAAAGTGATTTTGAGAAAGGGTTGCTTTTTTGGGACTCTATTAAATAGGACATTTTAATTTAATGTTTGATTAATCAAAATAAAAATAAAAAAAAACATTTTCTCAGATCATGATTAAGTGATAAAAAAAAGAAAAAAAAGAAACTTGAAATGTGGCTTTCAAATCCACCCCATGAATCAATGTTTGGCGGACTGTAAATCTCCACCTTTAGCAGCTTCTACCTATTTTTCTTTCAAATGACCTCCTTTCCCTGCTGAATAAAAGCATGCCCACAGCACAATGCAGCCAACACCATGCTTGATGTAAAGTTGACGTTTTTTTTAGGGTGTTGAGCAAAAATTTGTTTTCCTCCACAAAGACTTAAGGCTTTCTCTAAGGAGCCTTATTTGTTTTCTACGGGGATAAATTTAGACAAAAAAAAAAAAAAAAAAAACTGAATAGATTGCTTGCTTTTAATTACGTTTCTGTGAGGAAAATTAAAAACAGGAATTCCCTGCCACTAAGCTATACTAAGCTATAGCGTAAAAGTTTGTGCTGGTCCGACTCATAAAAATCAAACCACACATTAAAGTTAGCGGTTGGAAAGTGACCAAATATGAGAAAAAAGTTCAAGCTGTATGTTCTAAGCACTGCATGAATGCATCAAGAGGGGACAGCAGAATTTCATATCTTCATTTATGCAGTTCTACATCTTCTACTTTACACCACTGTTTTAATGGTTATTTGGCCACTTTATGTATTCAGTGCAGTCAGAAAATTTCCGTTTCACATTTCTACTGTGTTGTGATGCTATCTCTAAGATTAAGTAGAAATAAAAACATAAAACTGCTACTTTAAGAGAGCAATGTTGATGAGTTATTGATTAAAACTAAGATATACAGCAGAGGATCTGATAGAATCTGATATGTTTAACATTCCTTTTCAAGGTTTGTTTTCAGGGGTGCATTGAGTCTTACCTTCACCATGTTGTCCACATCAGAAGACCTGCAGGGGGCAGTAGAGGACAATAAATAAAACAAGCAGCAGCTCAACCAGTCTGCCTCCCCCAAACCCTCCAAAAAATAAAAATTGCATGAGGTTTAATGCAGTTTGATAATTTTGGTCACAAAACACAAAAGAAAACCCATTTACTTTTCTGGAATTAGAAAAACAATCAAGTCTAAAGACATTTAATTCATATCTGCTCTTATAGAAGCTTTAGAATAAAAAATATATATTTTTACAAATAGGTAGTTTAGATCCAGTAAAATCAAACAACTTTTCTGTTATTCTTTTGCAAAAAACTTAAACAAATTTAAATTGTCTCAGAAGCGGCAGGATTATTTCCCCACAGCTGGTGACCTGACAGCATAACACAGCAAACATGAAGCTGGAGCGACGCGTTTCCCTGTTTGACGCTCTTCAGCCCACAATACAGCAGATGAGAGGCGGCGGAACAAAACTCTGGCAAACCACAAAAGACGCAAAGTCACACATGAACACGCGCACACTCTACGGGCTAAATGATGACAATGTGTGACATCTCCGCCGTTGTCAGCGAGATGTTGGAAAAGGAGAGAGAGGGAAAGATGAGAGGAGAGAAGAAGAGGTCTTTAATGATTAAATTATCCCCTGACCTTGTCTTTGACAGGGGCAGGTCCAGCACAGCGATGACATGGCACTCGCAAACACACACACACACACATGTGCAAACGCTCCCAAAGTGACAAGACCAATTACGACCCTGTCAGGCAACCTAACCATCAGAGACGTGTGTGTGTGTGTGTGTGTGTGTGTGAGAGAGGAAAGCGAAAAGAGGAGAGGAAAAGGAATGAGTCCAAGAAAAAGGCTGATAATTAAAGATGACTTAGAATATCTATCCAGATTCATGCACTGCAACATATTCACCAGACTTCACATGTCAGAGGATCTGTTAGGAAGCTGCAGCTCTTTGCACAAGGAGGTAAAACACCATGAATCTGAGCTTTAGGGCATCATGTGAGGAGGAATAAAGAGAGGCGGCGGCAGCTTCATGGTGTGGTGGCATCTGGTGGAAGTTGCTGGAAGGCTGGATAAGGTCCGGATCTAAATACACTTCAAAACTTCTTCTCATAGACATTGTAGATTCAATCTTCCCACATTTTGATTTTGTAAAACCCCAAGAACATCTTAGTGCACTGCAGGCATGAAAGGCAACAGAACAATGTTTTTTGGATGAAGCTGGGAGGAGTACTTACTATACGTGTTTGATAGAAACCAAAACAGAAAGGCATTAACTTTAAAGTTATTTTGGTATGGCGTCGTTCACTGACCAGCATCTTTTCCTGCTGCAGTGCCCCTCAGCTAGATGTGCAAATCTGATAAATACCTGCACTGTTTAATTAGACTGCAAATTTTTATTAGTTTTTTTTTCTGGATTTACTTATTTTTTTGAAAATGCTTATTTTCAGTTTATTCTTTATTAAATTTTATTATAGTTTTTAGTCTTTTATATGAAATGTCTTACAGCAAAACTTAACAAAAAAAAAGTAGATAACAGAAATCAATCCCCAGGTAAGGACAAACTACTGCAGCAACACAAATGACCGGACTGAGGAACAGTAAAAAAAGCAAAAAAAGAAACTGGAAACTAGACCTCATATTACTGCGTTATAATAAAGAAACAAATGAAGACTAAGCACAATTACTGCTGAAATTCAGTGCATTTGTTTCATGTTTTTATGCAGAGTTTTTATCTTTATTTCAGTTTATTTTTCTCATTCAAGTTTTCATCATTTCGTTAGTTTCAGTTAACGATAACCTCTTACACCCTAAAGACTTACAGCTGTAGGGAAACCTACCGCATCTATGAAACTAAACGCATGCCACAATTTTCAGATTTAAATTTGTAGAAAGAAATTAAAAACTATGCATGAATTTGGCTCCAACAAGCAGAAATATGAAAAAAGTTGAGGCGTGTTTTGTAATGAACTTGAACCAGCTGAACCAGGAGCAAAAAGTGAAGCTTAAGTAATCACATTTTTGCTAAGTGAGAGAAATAACTTAAGACCCTGCAGGAAAGTCAGCACTTGACTCCTTGGTTCACTTCCAGCGTTGCTCTGAGCCCCCCCAAGTGTTTTTGTGCAGCCGTGTAGTGCTAAACTGTAAATATTCATAAACACCCCTTCAAGAAAATGCCTGTGAGTCAGACGCTGGTCCTAAGGCTAACCCCTTGTGTGTCAGAAAGAATGAGAGAAAATGCAACCAGCACAGAAGTCGGGGGATAGTGGTGGGCATCTGCTGTTTTGCATATCTCCCGCAGAGCTTTGAGGCGAGAGCATGAGGGGTGAGGGCCTCCATATGTATGAGGGACCCGTGTATATCTGCCCGTGTGCGTGATGCAGCGTTTCTCCCTGCAGCTGCCCATGCACAGCCGCCGATGGATGGTGCGACCGGCCACACATGTCACATTCACACACATTGTGAGCATATGCTGTCGTGACCTCTATAGAGCCACATTAAACCCCAGGCTGGGGCTCTTAGGGGCCAAATATGTCAAAATGCAGAAGTGATGCAGAAAATGGAAAAAACAAACAGATGAGGAGGCTAACTGACTCACTTTTTGAAGCCTGTGATGAGGCTGCTGCGGAAGAAACTGAGATCCAAGGCCGGGAAGGAGGGATCGGATACTGAAGTGAAGAAAGCAAACTGTTAGTTACCAAAAAAAATGGAAAAATTAAACAGCACATCAACACAGACTGATCACTGGTTCAGAAAGTGTAGCTCCTCTGATTGTTTTGTCCTAATCAATCTCTTAAAGCTCTCCCACATCTTATGCAAAGCAGTTAAAAAAGGAACTGAAGATGGTTATTTATTATTTTTACTGTAGCAAACATCTCAAAGCAAAAAGCTATTTTTAAATCCTGACTTTCACTTTCAGGGCCTTTCTAATTTACCTTTCCCTTGATTTGCTTTGGTCCGTTTCATCCATATTCTTAATTTCTATACCATTTGGCTGCTAAAAGCTGCAATATTCAGCCATATATGTAAAAAATGCTTACTAAACATGATGCTGTTTTTAAAACGCCAGCAGTCATGTTAAATAAGCTCCACTCGATTCACATTAAACTGAGACGTATGGTCGGTTTTTGACGCTGTTGGAGGAAAGACAGACAACGGGAGCAGCTATCCATAATTTAGGAGCCCTTCATATCTCGCTCTCCTCTGCAGAACGAAGCTCTCCACGCTGTTTACAAATTCACACAGACTAATCCCTTAAAAGGCCTGATGAGCACAGAGGTGTTAGAGGGTAAATGTGTGTGTCTGTGTGTTTAAGTGCAGACACGCCGCCAATTAGCCCGCAGGTGAGGTAGCAGCCTCAGTGATGGTGGCTGCTTAGGATGGGGCACGGACTCTTTAGACTTTGATGAAGTCGATGAGAGTTGATGCATTTGTGTACTGCTTACTCAGAGCGTAGACTTTGGCCAGGTCGCTGGCAGCCGACGTGCGAACCTCTGCACACAGAAAGGCCTCCGAATCCACAGAGACGCCTGAATCCTGAACAGACATTTGAGCATTTCAGTCAGTAAAAAGAAAAGAACAGTCAGAGAATAAAGTGTAGCCAGCTTTTGTTAACCTTGAGTGCTTGACGTGCGGCCTCCAAGCTGGGGAACACAGGCAGGACGTAGGTGGATAATGTGTCGAGGTCAGGGGAGACTCCAAGCTTCTCCATGCCTCGCATCACCTCCACCACACCTACAACAAAAAACAGAAAGTCATCGCTGAAGTCTATTGATATCCTGACAGGTTCCAAGAGAAACCTCACATTTCAGCAGGGATCTAAGCTTCACGTCTTGAAGAATAAAATTGGAGCGAAATCTCTGGCCTATTCAGAGCCAGGATTTCTGTCCGCTGTTGCTACACCCATGCTCCAAAAGTCAGTGACCGGATGCAATCAGAAATTAAAAGGCCTATATTGGTGGCTGTTTGTTCCTTTTTTTTGGCTTAAATCTGCTTCAAGATCAGAATTGTGATAATAAAGTTAGTCTTGTTGGGATCAAAGATAGTGATACATCATGCCGATATAGCTTGTTTTTGTTCCTTGTATGTTTTAGTATTGGCTGATACACAGATGTCTTGGTCAATTCATGAGTTCCATACGATCTTGCACAGCCATCCTGATTTATTTGCCGTCCATTTTAAATATTTTGTTTAATTTGCTACATAGTTTTTTAAACTAGAACTTGTACCACATTTTTTTTTAACCGTGTCATTTTTCTCCTGTAAATAAAAACAGACAAAGAATATCGGTTCCAAGAATCAGCCTAAAAATATCGGCAACACATACTGGAGAGTAAGACTGATATCAAAATAATCGGTAGCCAACTAAAACTCATCACCTTTTGAACCTTTCCCCTGTATAGTTCCTTAGCATCATCTATCAATATCAAGGCATTTCCAAAAGAAGGTTTGACTCATTGTAAAGCATTATTTGCATGGCAGGTGCCAGGCTTTATGCAAAAGTGGTTGTAGTGCTAAAAAGAAGGAAGAACTTTTAAATACAAAGTTTTAAATGCTTCTTTTTAGGATTGAAAGCATCTGAATATCGGGATAAAAATCTTAAGCCAATATTATCAAAGTACCAAATAACTTCTAAATAATATTTTATATTATTTTAGAAGTCATCTGATTACCAAATGTTCCTTTTTCTTCCAGAAGGCATTAGGTTCAAGCCTTTTCGTGTTGTGTTTTTTACTCAAAGTTATCTTACCATAGTGTAAGGTTATAATGGGTCTTTTTTTTTTTATTAACTTAATGCATGTTCTCATTTAAAATGAAGAAAAACCACAGCTCCTGTCTCTCCCAGCATGCACACTTTACTACTCTTACTCTGCAGTTCCACCCTGAAGCTGTGCAAGTACCCCACACCCTTGACTGTCATAGCGCTAATGGCTCCTTTCCGTCCTCCCCCAGATTGCTGGGTAAAAATATGCATGCATAGACACACACGTGGTCTCAAGTGGACTCTTGCACCCTGTTCTCCAGCAGAACCCTGAGGTCCTGCCTCAGGAAAGCTGGCCAAAGCAGCCACATGCATATGGAAGAGCCACAAAAACCATTCAGCAATGGAAGAAACACTTTGCATCATGTCTTGGAGCGTGCCCCGTAAAAAAAAAAAAAGTCAGAGGCTTAAAAGAGCCAACACACATAACATGTTTGCACTTGTTGGGGAATGGTGGTAAAACACTAGCATTATGTGCTTTATCAATATTACTAATACACCTTGATGTTGAAAGACTATTCCTAAGTGCTTCTTCTAGTTCTCACACACCAGCATATGTGGTATATATAGAGAGAGACTGAGAGATCTTTGTGTTTGTTTATTCTCCTGGGGGCTTGTGTTCACCTGTCAGGCTCTTTGGATAAATAAAGGATGAGTTCTTGGCTTTTATATGCCATTAAAACCTGCAACTAAGCTACATTACCCAGGTAGAAGGTACCTGAACCACTTCTTCCATTCACCCTTCCCCTGCCTCCATATCACTCATTCATCTACCTTTCTCGCTATCCATCTTTCACAAAAAAGTCAACAGACAATCTTCTTCTTTCTTCTCAATGGAGGAGTCCATCCACTCTGCCACCCATCCATTCATTCATTCTTACTCCGACAATCGCTTTCAACGGTCCTTTTTTATGAACGAAGAGATGGAGCACCTGCTTTCCTCCTGAATAATCCATAGTCACTTTCATGGTGAGCCAAACAGACTGAGAACAAGTAAATGGAGAGCAGGAAGTTTGAATGTAGAAGTTGGATGTCTCTCACGTGCTTTCCGGCCTCCTCCACCTTCATCAGCACTTTTAATTCATGCAATAAGAGGGCTATTGGATTTTTTTTTATTTTGCTAGTCATGCCTTTAAGCAATACCTTCTTCAATTATTATTTTTCTTTTCCAAATGTCAAGATTTCAACTTTATTTGGGGTAAAATTGTTGACATAAGACCCATGATCAATATCCGAGCAATCCAAACAAAAGAATCACTTTCTACATTATAGAGAAAAAGGGTGTACGCCAGCTTTAGTTGAGAGGCAGTCCATCTCTAGATAATAATATTTCTAGTAAGGACCCTATTGAAATGCTATAGCACAAGGTGTTTAAATCTGATGTTAAATAAACTTGGAGCAAAACTTAAAAGTCAAGGCTGTCTAATGAAAAAATCTCAAATTTCAGCCACTTCTGGAGAATTTTTAACAAATCTGTTCTAGGACAGCTGCCATCGATCATCTTAGTTATCAATTAATCTACAGATTATTTTTGAGTAATTGATTAATGAATCAAGAGTATAAATAAATTAGTTTTTAAACATATAAGAGGAAAGTGTTTGAAAAACAGAAAAGCTCTGTACAGTGCATTTTAATTTTAAAAGGCCAATTCACCCCCGCAATCTTTGCAAATGGACTCTCCATTTGGTCTTATAGCACCGTCTATATGGTGCACGCTTTATTTTGATCATTTAAGCATCATTTATTGCAATCCTGATTTGTCTAAAATGTCTTGTTTAGCGCCCTCTTCGTGATTAAGGAGAGTACTGCATTTAATTTCAAGTTCGTATTGGAGATGGCTCTATGGTTATTGCGAAATCAGGCCAGAAAAACTTACGTTGCTACCTTTGTTTTTTGCAATCTGTCTCTTTTAGGCTAGTGATTCATTAGCATGGAATTCTGTATATTTAGCATTTATTTATCTTACAAGACCTAATCTTATACTGGATTATTTGCAGAAACCTGATATGTGGGTATTTTACAAATGAATTGGTAAATAACTGATACAGGTAATTTTCCTACTTACATATACTATGTAGTTTTCTCTCTCATTTCCAGTCATTGAATCTCTCTCCTGTGGCAGACTCATCCATTAAGTTGACTGCATGTGATCCTACAGCTCTGCAGGCATAATCCTCACTTGTTAACAAAAAACAACTCCTTTCATATCAGTTAGTTATATTGTGGAGGAATGTCTGATAGTTTTAAAGCCAATATCAGCAGATACTGATAATATTGTACATCTGCTGTAATAACATTTAAAATGAATGGCTAGCGATATTCCAAAGTATTATTTACCTAACTTTCCTTCCAGGTCCTGAGCCTCTTGAATTTCAAATGTTATGCTGTCTGAGGCATTTACAAAGAGGTTTTGGAACAAAGACGGGCTGTGAAGAACAGAGACCTCTCCAGGACGTTCAGCATAAAAACCGGATGTTATATCCAGGCAAGAAGTATCAAAGTAGTGAGTTAAGCATGGCAGTGGTCACAAGATATCACCATCAGCTTCATGTCTCCAGGTTAACTGTCACAGACGGGAAGTTGGGGACACAGAAATGGGAGGAGAAGAGGAGAGGAGGGAACTGGTGGCTGTCATCTTGTCCTGTCCTTGAACATGAGTACCTGTCACTTCCCTTTTCCTTTCTCCTCTAGCACCATCTGGCTTGTCTCTCTTTGCCTATGCCTTACCTAATGTGGGATTTTATGCTAGAAGGCAAACGCAAGGTGGACAAGAATAACTAATTTAAATTACAATAATTCATTTTTGAATGTATCAAAAATGAAAAAGAAGTAAACTTAAAACCTTTCATACCCCAAAAAAACAGGCAAGGTGAGAGACCCCCCCCCCCCCTCCCTCTGCTTGCTGTGTCACAGCTTATAAGAGACCATTGTGTCACAAGGACTGACAAGCAGTGGCTAGCTAGCGGCAGGTGGCGAGAAGGGCCAAGCATATGCTTTCGCTAAACCCACCAAATCCACACCTCATCAGCATGTACGGGGATTTTTCTTCCCCCTCCTCCCACCGACAGAACCCCCCCCCCCATTCCTCAGCATCGGCCTCTCTGCCCGCTAGTGACACCTGTGGACAAAAAGTGACACGAGGCTTAATATTTCATGGGCCATGCACAGTGGGGCGCGTAATCCAAAGTGAATTCCCTCAGAGCGCTCGCATTTACATGAAATCAAGTCACTCTGCATCAGTCACATCACCTGCACTGCCCTCAGAAAGTCATCTCCAACCGACCCCCCCCAGACAACTGCCTCCTACAGCCAACGAATGGGGGGGTGGGCTGCATGATTCATGAGGATTAAGGCAAACACTGTTGGAAACAAGCAAGTGTGAGCGAGAGAGAAGTTTCTCCACTTTTCTCTCTTTCCTTCTTCCCCCCTTTTCCACTCTGATACGTAAATGGATGATGTCTGACGGTGCGGTTGGAGCTCAAGTCAGTCTAGCTAAACATGTTTGCACTCATATCTGAACCTCTCCTCCAGGCAGCCAAAGCTAGCCGCTGAGACATCTCAGCAGTCAAACGGGGAATAAGTCTTGACCGCACGGAAGATTCAATTTGCTGCGGCACAAACACCAGTCTGACCAGTTTTCACCCCCCTGCCAGCTCAGATGCCGTCGACCCGGCTGACGAGAGGAGAAAAAAAAAAATCCATCACTTATTAATTGCTTCAAAAAAGCCCAAAGAGAGACCTGGAGATCCGCAAACACGAAGCACTTAAAAACCAAACTGCTGCTGAAGAGGAAGCACAAGCTAATGAGTTTTGAGTCCTAACGAGTGTCAAGATGTCTGCAAACTGTGACCAAGACAGTTTTTTCACACAGCGTCATCCCAAACAACAAATGAGTGGAAAAAAATTTGGAAAAACAGACATGTTTGTGATTCTAGTGCTTGTTTGTAGAGAAATTCTTCAGGTTGACTTCACTTTAACTAGAAAGCAGCTTTAAAACCAGAGCTCCCAGTACCCTGTGTGCAATAACGGTAATAGACAGATAAAGTCCTGTATGGGGAGATGAATGTGGTTTGACAAAAGAACCAAGGAAACCCACTGAAGCAAAACTACCAACACGACAGCTTAGGCCTCCCTACCAAAGGGCAAAGGTCAGGAGGTTATCCTTCAACAGAAAGCGTGCACCACTTTGAACGGCTTCTGCTTAGTTAGTATCGGCACACAGAGCAAAGGGATTCATGCCCCTAAACCTCCATATGTCTCCAAACAACTTCAACGTATTGAGTTTGAACTTCGTGGCTGATCAACTTAAAGTAACGGAGGTAAAGGTTTTCAAAATAGTGTACAAGTATAAAACAGTGCTTGCAGTATCCCCACAATATAGACTCCAGTCATCTCATCAAGGGAGTCCAATCTTAACATGATGAATTGATGATATGAATGCAGGCTGGTGTGCTATTGTTTGGTTGGAAAGAAAACCTACAGCCACACGACCCTTTCTGGAACCAGTTTGACATTCCTGATCTAGATAGAGCACAGCATCACTACATCCATTAAAGGTATAGTGGAGGATGTTCTTTTTCCGAAGGATCATCAAAATAAGTGGTCCTCCTAACTGTCAATCATTCTGCTGATATGTTTACGTAAGGCCGACCTACATGCTCGCCCCCATTTTCAGACATAGTGTAAAAATTGCAAATCTTGTGAATGTCTTTTTTTTTTTTTTTTGTGGAGAGGACGGATCTTTTAAAAAATTTGGGAAAATCCTCCACTATCCCTCTAATAAAAAAACGCTTTTAGCATGAAGGCCATGTGCAAACTTTGCTTTGCTTGATTCCCATCATAGCTCTTTTACCAGAGAACCTGCAAGGTCCCTCAATGGCACAAAGGAGAAATAAGGGATCCCACAATGCTTTGCCTGACGTGCCATATAAGCCCAGCTCTCCTCAAATAACAAACACACATAATTGCTTGTACTCTGGGTGACCAATATAAATCTTTACAGTTATTGTTTTTATATGTAATACAGCTTTAGCCGTCCAATATATCTGTGTAAGCTGTTTTTTTCCCCAGACGGTTTTAGTCCCATTTTGACTTTAATCATCTAAATAACATCCTGTCTGGAATTCCTTTCTTACTCATGATTGAGTCGTCACTGTGGACCACATGATAGCTGAAGGAACAAGAGCTAAGGGCTTCGATTAGACTGTTACTGGTGGAGCCAAAGTGTCAGGAAATGGGACGTTTTAAAAAAAATGTGCTCAAGCACGTCTCTACAGAGAAGCCACAGTGTGTATTTGAACAGAAACTCTCACCCCCCTCACGCAGGGATCAGACCTCTTCGCCCTTCACTGGCCCAGCCTGCTGAAATCTGTCCCAGCTGGTTCACTCTCAAAAGGTCATGAATATTTGAGTAAAAACTCCCCTTTAAAAGCTCTTTCTGGTAAAGAAGATGTTATATTCCGCTGTATGCCTTCAGAAAAAAAAGATCCAACATAAAAAAAAAAAAAGCTTCTTTTTTTCAGATTAAGATGTGTCTACTTTTTTAAAAGCTTCATGGCTCACAAACCTAACTGGGGCTAAATGTTAGCTTAGATTTACAACTGGCTTGACTCTCACCCCATCTCCTTTAAAAATATAAATAAAACCAAGTGGCACATAATGTATTTCTCCACTAAACCAAGCAAGTTCAAACGCTGGAGGAGTGCTGAATGAGGGCTCTCGACTTACTAAATAACATGCTTCTCCTTAATGCTCTCAGGGCTACAACAAAAACATCTGTAGTTACAACCAGGAAGAGGAGAAAGCTTGTAAGTTTAAATATTTAGTGAGTAAATAGCGCTGTGTTCAGGAAGGCCATGGTTTCTGAAAAGCACAAAGCTTTAAGATAATAATTGGGCTCGTTTATTATTCCGACTACCAGCAGTCTTATAGGAAGACCTATCGATTGTTTCCCCCTTACTTTGCTGACACTGCAAACATAAACGCAAAGGATATCTCCTTTCAAAGGACAGTGGGATTTCTTAAGAGCTCCCAGCCAAAAAGTGGACAAAGGAAAAAAGATTAACTGAATAATAATAATTGATCTCTCTCTTCTGAGAAAGTTAAAAACAATCCACTGGACTTTGTTTCCAAGTTTGAAGACGTTTTTCTTCCCATCTAAGAAGGTTTTTCAATTCAAAATGTCAAGAATAGCGTTGAGCTTGAGATTTTATACAGTAGCCCATCAAAACCTTGTTATAGTTTTGAAAACATGCAAATTGAAATGGAAGAAGGGGTTAACCCCTTCGGAATGGGGG
The DNA here is from genome assembly GCF_000732505.1 of Cyprinodon variegatus. Taxonomy (NCBI): domain Eukaryota; kingdom Metazoa; phylum Chordata; class Actinopteri; order Cyprinodontiformes; family Cyprinodontidae; genus Cyprinodon; species Cyprinodon variegatus. The sequence goes on from NW_015150619.1 coordinate 1,031,243, forward strand.
TCCTTTGGCTTCTTTTGGGGCCTGCAATGCCCCATACCCGTCTAAAAAGGCTGGTTATACTCCTGCAGCAGTGTGCCGCAGTGAGCTTGTCGCAGGTTTGACACAGACATTTTTTATTTATGCTCAGTGTTGAAGCGTGGTCTGCATCGATTATTATTATTATTATTATGTGTATTCCACGGCACAACGCAAAGGGGAAAATCACGAACTAGCTGTGGGTCTAGGTACGGCCGAGGCGGTGAGGAAATGGGGGCAAGTTTGTCCACCAACTGAGGCACCTGAGGGCGGAAAAGAGCAGGAATCCAGGTGGAAAAAGGGTCCCAGCGTTCTCGCACACCTCGCTCTTCTAGCTTTTCCAACATCACAAGTCGTTTCCACAATCGCGGTCATACAAACAAAACAAGCCGGTAAGGTACAAAACAGGAAATACACATAATCTACAGGGGATGTAGATTTGACCAATCAGAGGCCTCCTGTCTACACCAATGTCTGCGGTCACCTACAATCTGGAACAGGTGCAGCAGAGTGTTTGCTGAGGGGGCGGGGATTTCTCTGCGTTCACCGCGACACCTACGCAGATGACCTAGAATTGAAGTATAAATCAGCCTTAAGTCTCTGAAAGGGGGGGTCATTAAAGTGAATTGTTGGCCTGGCCGAATAGGCGAGGATTTCTGCTCTCCTGTAAAGGGGTTGGGGTTTTGATGATAAGCCATGTACGTTTCCTTCTGCATCTCCATACTGCCCAGTACGCTGTCATGGTCAGTAACAAGATTGAGACTGAAAATAGACCAAGCAACCAAAAATTCAAAGAAAAACTAAATATGGAGGCTCTTACCTACAAATAACTGTATTAGAACCCAATTTCTCTTAACAAACCAAATTTGTATGTGGCGATGAAGGACTCCCAGAAAACACTGCTTTGGATCGCTTCCAGCTCCACAGAACCAATGTTACTGAGGACCCGAGCTGGTCCTCACATTTATACTATTTCAAAAAAACATATTACAAAACCCAGATTGATACTCAGCTCTGATAATTTGTTTGTGTTTACAGACTGTCTTGACTGTTATTCTCATATATTCACACTGTTTATTCTGCGATTTGCAGCTTATGCTAACAATTATTATAGTTAGTATGTGGGTCTATAAGTATTTCCTCATACAGAGATAGCAGTATACATCGGCAACTGTCAAAACATTTAAGAATAACCAAGTCACCCAAATACCCTGAGCTTGACATTTTTTTTTTAAATTAAGAAGAATTTGACTTTTTCAGTTTGTTATTTTAGATCTCAAACCATTTTCATCTATTGGCACCACCTGATTGGTTGAAATAAGTAATTTATGCAATGTAGTTTAACTTCTAACTTATATTTACAAATTAGAATCTAAAAATCAAAAAAGAATAATAACAGGCATGTTCCCATGAAATCAGAGTAGGAAAATTTGACGTTTCTCTTCAACCTTGACCTAAGCATGCCTTTCTTGCTTACAAAAATATATAATCAGTAAGATATGCATTATCGACATTTATGTTACATGTATCCATTAGATCCTTTACAAACTCCTTGGCAACCATTCCTCTTTACAAAACCTGTTGCTAAACAGGTTGAAAAAAAAAATACTAAAAACAGTTATTTTGGTCATCAAATTGTTTAAATAAATTAAATACCAACAATCTTCCAATTGGGAGTTTTAACTGTTAAGTTGGGTTTGATTTTATTAACAGTAGGACCGGATAAGGAACATTTATACTTAGTGGAAAAAAATATATATATTCAAGTCTTATTTATCGCAATATTGCTTTTAAAAGCAGATGCTCCATAGTTTAGATGTCTAGACACAGATTTCCAAAAGGCTGCCATGACAGAAGTTCAATTCTCAAAAGAATAAAACATCTTTGCCATTGTACCTACATTCTTCTGCTTAAACTAGTAGCCATCATAAACACAGCTGCAGTCTATCCAAAACTCTGCAGCCCATATCCTCACTAACACTAAGAAAGTGAAGCACATCCCTCAAGTTTTTAGGTCCTTACACTGGCTCACTGTATCTCAGAGTAGACATTAATATACTTCTATTAGTACACAACTCTTTAAAATGCTTATATTCAAAATCAAACACCCAGACCTCTCAGGTCAAATCTGCTCTGCATACCAAGAACCAAACATGGGGAAGCAGCTTTTAGTTCCTAGAGTGCTGAAGCCCTAAGCTGCTTTAAATCAACATTAAAAATGTATTTATTTAGAGCGTCCTTTGATTGAGCCATCTAAACATTAATAGTTAGATTTCTGGTCAGACTTTTGTTCCATTTTTTATTGGTGATTTTTTTAACGTAATCCTCTTATTTTAACTATTCATTTTAATTCTCTTTAACCATTTGTGTTATCTGTATAACACTGAAATGCACTTCAATTGCTTCAAATGATCATGCTCCTAAAATATGCTATATAAATAAGCTTGCCTTTGCACCACTTAATGCAACAAAAATATGTTTTAGCCTCTCACTCAATGGTAAGACTGTATGTTAAGATTAAAATATGGGATGTTTTAAACCAAACAGTATGTGTACCAGCTGTGTTGTTCTCCTTCAAAGGCTGAGTAAGAAGAGGCCAGAAGTAATGAGGTCTAACAGGCAAGTTCTGCTCCTTCAGTAACTTCATCAGCTCCATAGATGTTCCTGCAAAAAAATCATGGAAAAAAACTATTTTATGTTTCAGTTACAATTTAAGCAAAAAAGAGTTTCAGTCTAAAAACGTGTCTCACCCAGTTTCTTGGCTTCAAGAGCGCAGGACAGCGTGAAGGTGATTGGTGCAGAGTGAAGGTGCAACTCCTGAAGCTCTTTGCAATAGCGAACAACCTTCTCCAGTGCCTGAAACATTCCAGTCAAAAATTACATCCGATAATCATCAGAAATGCTCAATGTTTACAGAGACTGTTGGTAAACTTGGAGGGTCTAACTGAATTTTTTTCTTGGACAAAACAGAGGTAGGGTTTAGTTTTTTTCTTACGTACCGTGTCCATGTTCACGCAGTGTCTGAGGAAGAAGTTCCCAAGGTTCGACGAGTCGCTGTTATCAGACTGTAGAGTAGGGAATGTTTTCAGGAGGCTAAAAGCTACATCTTCTTGTCCCTGAGTGATGAGGCTCAGACACAAGTTCATGGCATCTGGAGGGAAAAAGGAGGACATTTGGACACATAAGCCAGTTAGTTGGATAGGGTCATAACTATTCACAAAAAACATTACATTTTTGTTATTTTTTTTTAAGTTCAGGTAGAAGTATTTGAAGAGCTCTCAGACCTTTAGTCCTTAAAAGTCAAGTTTCCTAATCGGGTTTTAATTTGGATTATTAATCATCTCAGGAGGGGAAAAAAAGGCAGAAAAGACAACAGAGAAACAGTAAAAGGGAGGACAGGATAAAAGGAATCCAGAAATGGGGGCAAGGATTGCAACAAAAAAATACATAAGGAAAAATTAAACAAAGGAAATAAACTTTGGACAATGATATAGTGGACATCCACTAACTTGACTGCTGTCTGGTTATGCTACCATGATGGACAGCGTGAAACCACCTGCATTTGGCATAATAATACAGCAAGATGTTTACTACAGAGATATAACAACGTCAGAGGATAATCTGCCATCCCACCATCATCTACATATCACATTTAAATGGAAAATAAAACAGGACTACAAAGCAAAATGTTCTTTTGCTGCAGTGCAGGATACCTATAATTCACCTGCTAGCTTGTTTTCAATTATTCAAGAGTCCCATCTGTCGGATATCTCCTATCTCACATAACATGACTTGAACAATTGTTTGCTGAATCACCAATCTTAGTTTCAGGAAAAGCGCTGAAGGCTTATAGAAGTTTAGAGAGCCCTCTGTTGTATACCAAGTGGGGGAGAGCCTGCATCATGCTGCTGGAAGGAGGGGAACATGGTGGACCGAGCTATAGTAACAGCTAACATGTTAAACATTCAGACATTAAGAGTTTCTCATATCGCTCTTGAACATCGATGCATTTAGACTACAAGTATGACGCTTATCCTTGGGTGAAATAGTAAAGCCTGGCTGCTCTCTAGGCTTAAGGCTGGTTTATAATCAGAAACCAGGTCATCTGCGTGCGTGTCACAGTGAACGCAGATATGCCCCCGCCTATTCTGCAGACACTCTGCTGCACCTCTCCAAAATTGTAGGTGGCCGCAGACGGTGCAGCAGACAGGAGGCCTCTGATTGGTCAAATCTAGATCCACTCTACACTAGGCCTATTTCCTGTTTGGTACCTTACCAATCTGCAATAGCAGCCGGTCATGTTCTATGCATCAGCAGTTTGTTTTGCCGTCCAAGAGGGAGTCGCGGGTGTTACATCATTAGCTGACATACGCCGCATGTCCTTCATAAGAGCTAACAGCCTAGAAGTGCAAATAGTCTTCTAATCCCCATTTTGTCAAGATTCTTTAATCTAATCCCATGTTTTTTCCAGCTTATGTAGCACTGCCTCCAATTACCTCAACAATACTCCGAAGCAAATGGGCAGTCGACTTTCAAAGACAATTTAAAAATCAACTAAAATATAGATTTTATTAACTTTAAATTCATCTCAGGTCTCTCAATAAAACATCAGCAAAAGGTCTGAATTATTAGTCTTTGCTTTGCTGTAAACTGTAACGATGTACCTGGTATGTAGCCTCTCTCATGCCTCAGGCGTTCGACCATTTCTGGTATGTGTTGCTGCTGTCCAGCTTTAGCCAGAGTGAAAATGACCTGCATGATGTCTCTGTCCATTAGGCTGCAGTCTGCGCTCTCTGCTGCCTCCAGAGTCTGAAAATGTTACAGAGTAAAATGAATGATGGGAAGGAGGAATATGCAGGCCTGAACACTGGAGAAATGAGACACCCAGATTTACTTTAAGAGATGGGATTGTTTTGAATGGGTGCCATGTTTATTAACTCTGAATGGTGCCAGCACAAACCTTCTTCATATTCTCTAGATCTCCCTTCTCTGCGTACGCATTCAGAAGCGTCACATAGGTGTCAGGACTTGGTTCCACTCCAGCTCCACGCATCACAGACAAGATGTTGGCGGCGCTCTCTATATCACTGCACAGCACAAAGGAAACTTTTTTTTTTAAATCGAATTACTCCAAAACTACTGTTACTGGGGGAGTGGGGGCCTAGTGGGCTATCCCCTTAGGGCATGGATTCCTGGGGTTGTGAGTTCAAAACCCATTCTGGGTCTCTGAGCAAGACCCTTAGCCCCCGATTGCTGTGGCAGCCCACTGCTCCCAAAAGGGGATGGCTTAAATGCAGAGAGTTAATTTCTCCATTGTGTAATATAGTTCAAATGAAAAATATTTAATTTATATTATAAACAGATCAACAACTAAGATACTCACCCTGCACGTGCATGACCCGTCACCAGAGAGCTGAAGACCGCTTCTGTAATCGGTAAATCTTTGCTTTTCATGAAACCCAAAATGGTGCTGAGGATAGATGCAAATAGACAAGATCTATTATACACTGTGAGAGGTAGTGTTATTAATAAGAAACACACAAGGCAAAGAGATTATATCAAGAAAAACATTAAAAGCAATTTTAAAACTTCAAGCGAAGCAGTTCTACAGCTAACCGGGCCTGGTTCTGATTTAATTAACCGGTTCTATAAAAGACTTCATAACATTAGAATAAATCTCTTCCCAGTTTGGATCTAGAACCGTACAACATTTTGAACCAAAATAATGAACAATTTAGCTTTGAAACATTTAATTGATTGCTGAAATAATCATCAACTAATAAAGTAATTGAATAATCCCTGACTGGACTAGACAGGATCTAAAACATGACATTTAAGGTAAGAAAAACCACTAAGAGGAAAACTAAACCAAAAAAAGCTTTATATTTCCTTTTTTTTTTTTTTTAAGAAAAAAAAAAAACAATCTAAATGATTTCCTAGATAAGTTAAACAACAGATTTGCTCACCTGGCTCCTTCAATGTCTCCATTTTGGCAGTAAGCTGCTATCAGTCTCTGATAGGTGACCTGTTGACAAAAAAAAAAATAATCCAAAGACTTAGATCATAACTAAAAAATAATAATAAATAAATAAATAAATAAATAAATAAATAACTAAACAGCCTGCTATTGGAGAAATAAAGTCTAAAAACAAAAAATGAAGACCAACAAAAAATAATAAAAGATGTTTTTACAAAAACAAAATGCACAAAAACATTCATTAGTGAGCTGGTTTTCTTCAATAAACTATGATGAGAAAATCTTTCATTTTCTAAACCCCTGGATTTCACTCTGTGCTATACTCACTCTGTTAGGCTGGATGTTGGCCGCTTCCATTTTAGCCAGAAAGTCTGTGGGGGAGAACTTGAACTCATTCTGCAGGTAAACCTTCAGCAAGGCGTTGTAGTGACTGACATCATACTGAGCCCCTGAAAAAAAATAAAAATAAATAAATCAAATGTTCAGCTTGACCATAAAGGCAAAGTGAAAACATGTATACTGCACAAGGTTCAAATAACTGCAATAAACGAAGAATCTGCTGTAAACAGTGTGATGGTTTTAAAAATTATGCTAGGGTGTTGCAGTGGGGCGGGAGCTTCTCACCCAGCTCCTGCATCTTATCCCAGACTCTGTGTGCCAGCTCGTTTCGCTCCTCCATCGGAACCTCAGGCAGCAAGGAGCCACAGCTCCGCAGCAGCAGCAAGGCCTGATTACCACTGGGATAACCTGCAGGAAGAGGAGGAAACACAATGATGATGGACAAAAAGATGTCGAAAGTTTCAAAGAAATTTATTGGGAAATGAGCTTTTTCTCATTTTGATATCACATCTTCAAGTATGTGGAAAAGCAAATCTGATTCTTTTATGAGGTAGTTAATATTTGCATTCTAGAATAAAAGAAACCATACGACTCTTCCAAGATCCGCCTGCTTACCTGTCCTGCAGATGTCATGGAAGATGCGCAGCAGCAGGGTCTTGGTGATGCGTCCCGTCCTCCTCACCGAGCTGTCCAGTTTGGTCAGCGCCCAGTCAAACTGCTGCGCCTGCCTCGAGCGCACCGCCACGCTGGCCTCATCCTTCTGCTCCGTGGCCACAGCATAGTTACGCACACAGCTGGCAGTGTAAGGCCACACACACCTGAGGATGATGGAAGTTAAAAAATTATTTATCATTGGAGCTCTTTAGTTAGAGAAATGCAATTATCAGCTCACATTTGACCATAGGTGGTGAGATTTAGACCTTCTGAACTTTTCCACTTGTTTATCCATTTCAACCACAAATGCAGCTTATGATAGTGGGGTTTTAAATGAAAGATCAATTAAAGTATTTAAAAACTGTCACATGGAGGAAGATTATACACTTTTTTTTTGAGTTACTACAAATAAATTCTAAATAAAAAGAATAATGACAATCTGGATAGAGCCTGTTCTTTTTTCTGCAGTCGCAGCTACCAGTCTTTTCAAGTATTTCTCTTCTACCTTAGCTGTACCACAAAAAAACGTTTTTGCTCTTTCTTCTTTACGATTAATCTAAAGCTCCATCACATATAATGTTAGATATAGAGCATCTTTAATTATCAATTCAAACCCAAACATATCTAAACTAAATCCCTCTATATCTTTCTATTTAAGCTGTGGTTGCATTTTTTTTAGGTTTCTCCTGTAATGAAAAGTCAGCCCCACACCATGTTCTGCTGGTGTGCATAGAGTAAAATGCAGTTAGCTTTCCACAACACAGTGGTTTGCAGCTTGTGATTTTGTAATGAGCTATGACCTTGAAGGATGACAGTCCTGCTGAAGTTACCTATTCAGTTGTTATATGTTATAATGGTCAAAGAATGAAGTGTTAGTTTATATATTCAATAATAAAATTAAGAAAACTGTTAAATATTAAAATGCATCAGACTAGCTACAGCATCACAACGTTGACTTGTTAGCCTCATGCTAAAAGCTAACATGCTACAGATATAACGGTTGGTCTCTGTGTATTATGTGAAAGAAAAGACAAAAAAGTCAAATTAGAGTAAGGAGAGCTGTATGTGCTGTCCCAACGTTACACAACGTTCAACGTTGCATAAAAAGGAGCTTTGTTTACTAAGGGTTGCAGAAGAAGACGGTTGCGTATGATACATTTATTTTATTAAAAATACCAATTTTAAAGTCCATAGTGCAAAGCTGTTGGTGGTATTGTCCGTTGTATATTACTGTGTTTGTCATTGAACTCCAATGACATCCCGGCTTCACGCGTGGGTCCCAGCTAACCTGCAGCAACCTACCTGCTCACGCTGTCAGAGACGGGGCCGACCTGTCTGGAACAGACGCCGGTGGTTCTACTCCCGACAGCCCCACAAAACAAGCGACCGAGCGGCGGCCCGCTTCTCCTGCTCCTCGGGACCTGGAGCAAAGCCGAAGGGGAAAACTTGAGTAACCGGGCTGATCTCAAGAGCGCAGCCATGTTTTCTGATACAACATGAAGGAACTCTCACACCGCGTGACCATACTCGGAGGGAAGAATCTCGCGAGAGTACCAACCCAAGCTAAGAACACGGCTGTCTTCTTCGTCTTCCTTTTCTTCTTCTTCTTTTTTAATAGCGGGTTGGCAAGCACAGCTGTCTTTGCAATTATACATTAATTTCTTATTCTATTATATTGTTTCTGCACTTTATTCTATTTCCTATTTGAGTTATAAGATCACTTATTCTTACATAAAATGTGCTCACAATCAGTAAATTATCTTGTGGTATTGTGATTGCATGGTCCATGAAGTTTTTTTTTATTTACATTATGTGTTTTGTTATTAATATGAATTATAAGCTGGGGAAAACAGAATCCCAGCTGTAAATTGCTGGTCCATGTAAAGTCGCAGATAGGGTAGAAAAGTCCTCCTTTCTGAAGCTAAAAATCCCAACCACCAAAACTTCATGTGACCCTAACACTGCAAAAAAAATATAAATCTACATAAGTCATTAAAGTGCAATTTTTCTTAATTTGAGGTGATAAGTTAGACTTTTTGCCAATTGAACAAGGCAATTTGCATTTCAATAAAGAAAAAATATTTGCATTTATTTATTCGAAGTGCATAATGTCAAATAATCTTATTTTAAGAGTAGAAATACTCCTTCCATTGGAAAATAATCTTATTTACCTGCTCAAATGCCTTAATTAATTTAAGGCATTTTTATTTATTTCGAGATCGTTTTTGCAGTGCAGATTAGCAGATGAACAGAACATAGAGGTCTTTGTGTTAATGGTTCCCACTGTGCTGCTACATCCAATCAAAGTGCTGTATGCAGTGGCATTAATTAGACCACCATTTGACTATTAGTAGTAGAGCAGTGTTCTCTGGATGATGAATCAGATCAGTCATCTTTGGCACTTAGGTAAGCATTTTTTTTTTTTTGTGAATTGTGCCAAGTTTCAAGTTTGATGGACCCCTCCTTAGAGGCACGTACATACACTAGACGACAATCAAACAAACCATTTGAGGGACTAAACCCACATACATGTATGTGCAATGTGCATATTTTTTCTAAGGGTTTTAGTATTTTCCACAAGTTTGTTAAATTTTGTCTGTGTATTTTAGGTGCCTTTGAGGCACTAATCTGCACAGTGTTCTTATAGCTTCCTAATAATGTTTGAGGAAATTGAGGAGGATCTAACTTGGCTCCTTATTTCCACATCAAGAGACTTGGAAGATTTTCATGCTTCCAGCTCCATGCAATTAATGTAGGGATGGCTAGAGGCCAATGCTAACAATCATTACGTTGCTATTATTTAACTTTCAGACATTTCATGTTGTATTTAAGGCAGAAATCTAGGAACCATTTCATCATGGGATTAGAATTGAGGGTACATAACTAGCAATAATTAAATCCACATTCATTATCAGTTTAATAAAACAGACAAAAGTAAAAAAAAATCCTACATTTTTCTATAAGTAATTAAAAAGTTTTGCAGAATATTTGACAATTTTCCTTTTTTTTATTTTGATTTTTACATCACTCAGGGATTAACAATTGATATTAGCACACCATCATGTTGCTTGTAACATAGAAACTCCAGTTTTGAAAAACAAACCGATATTAAGAGTGACGAGCGAGTCATTTTTTAGTTTCCTCACAATAACTATCCTTCTTTTTCACAATTTCAAAAAAATTCTAAGTTATGTTTCTTATAGGACACCAAAAGTATGGGAATCTTTCGCTGTACCAGGTTACTCTTATTGTGCAGCAACAAGTGGGGGAGGGTCAGTGGAAGATACTGGTAATTATCCCATACCAACCATTGTTAGTTGTTTGAAACATCAAGAAATGAACCTTACTTCATTTAAATTCACAAACATACCAGGGATGTTTCCAAATATTTTATTTAATTATATATTGTGTAAAAAAACAAACATTTAGCTCAGCTCCTCAATGAGCTTATCATTCCTCCTTCTCTTTTCTTTCTTCAAATTCTCCTCAACAACAGTCTTTGTTTTCTCTATGCTGCTCCTCACACTCTCTCTTTTACCATGTTCGCCCCACAGTTCGACAGCAAGTATCTGAACCTGCGGTGCGTTGTCCTTCACCCAGGCTTGAAAAAATTCACATTTTTTGCCCACCTGGAAGTACTTATGTCGCCTCACCCCTTCATCACCCTCTTTGGACAGCTTTAGTCTGGCTTTAGAGAATGTACTTCGCAGCTGGCTAAAGGCTGCCAGGCAGTAACCGGAGGGGTCTCCTCTGTCCCTGCCTGTCAGGATGTGGGCCACAGCCTCCACTGCTCTGGCCGGAGCGAGAGGATCCTCCCTGTTGAGGTAACCGCCACGCAGAATGAGAGTTTCCCCGCTGTCTAAAGCATCCTGGACAGAGCTGAACACCCTGCCTGAGCTCAGTGCCTCAGACAGGGCCAGTATCATGTCACAGAACTCGAACATCAGCGAATCAGTGTCACCGTTAAACAGAGACAAGGAAAAGGCATAGCCATAAAGGGCGTTTATTATACTGTAGCAAACCAGAGGAGATGGATTTGCACATAAGGAGCTCAACTTTGGAATATTAACAGATATTGGAGGAACTCCTCCAGCCGAGCTTCCTTTACTTTTTCCCTTTCCTCCTTTACTTTTGTTCATTTTAAAAGCTGACTCTCCTTTCTGATTCTCTCCTTGTGAAATACTGACTTGATCATCTCTATCCTTCTGTTTGTTTACTTCTTCCTGAAGTACCTGGACGAGCGGCCTGCCTTCCTCCTCATGCTTCTCCCACCAGGGCCTCCACAGAGGGACCAGCCCACTGAGATCCCCCCCCTTCAGAAGACCCAAGAACTTCTTCTGCTCCTTCTCACCAAGAAGTTCCCACAGCTCCTCCTCTGAAAGCTTGTCTATGTCCAGCCCGGACAGTCGCTCAGCCAAGTCAAGCTCTCCTTCTGCATCCTCACCAGCAGCTCCAGGCGCCGCCTCTGCTCCTCCGATCTCCTCAAGTTTCTCTAGAATAGCCTCCATCTCTGGTATGTTTTCCCTTCCAGACTGTTGAATTTCTGCCAACCTGGACAGAAGCTCCAAAACCTGCACTTGATCCTGTACTTCTCCTTCTCCCACCAAGTCCGCCTCTTTTAATACATTCTCCATACCCCCCTGTGTTGCCTCTGCTTTCTGCCTCAGTCCCAGCAGAATCTCCTGCATCTTCTTCTTCCCCTCTTCCTCTGTTTTCCCCATTTCCTTGAGCTCCTTCAGGACAGACTCCTTGTAAAACTCCTCAGAGCAAGCGGAGTGCTCTGGCCTCTGATAGCAGGACAAACCGCAGTACTGAAGGTTACAGCGTGGACAGGTGTAGTTAGACTGTTTACAATTGCACAACATACACACTGCCCTACTAGTCCTGGTGTTAGACTGGTGCTCTGCAGTGTTTTCCTTTTGAATCGTCGCAGGAGAAATAAACTCCTCTTTTCCAGCTCCTCTGGACGGAACCAGGATTCCATCTCTGGACACAGCCTCCGCCTCATCCTCCGGGTCGGCCCACTTCTCCTCCTTCGGACCGATATCTGTCAGGAGGCTCCTTACAGACGGGGGAAGGCTCCGTCTAATTACTGGATTCATGAGGTTGACAGCTAATCAGAAGCGACGCGGTAAGAACGCTGCGTCCAGAGGGGAAAACCTAAAAACATAAAAAACAACAGACGTGTTGGTGACGTTTCTCTGATTAGCCGGTTAAACTAGATTAACTTCGGCGAGGAGTTACGTCGGAGGTTCATTTCTAAGGACATAATGACAGAAAAACATTTAAAATATAGCGTTTAAAAGTAATTAAAAAAAAGAACTTTACTTACCCTTCTTCTAAGCCTGCACGAAAACCAAATTCACGCCTGCGCTCCCAAATAAACAGTCATGTCGCTGTTTGATGACGTATGAGCAACGTGAGCGACAGTTTCCTCTCATATAGCCAATTATGCTTTTATATATACCAGTATATCTCACCAATATATATATATATATATATATATATATATATATATATATATATATATATATATATATATATATACACAGAAGTCTTTCTGACCCAAGAAAGAATAGAAAGACTTAAAAAAAATAAAAAAAACTGAGGATCTTATATGTCCCATCAAGTTCTAATAATATTATGAATATAAACAGTTCTGTATAAAATCAGTAATCAGACAGTATGGCCCCATTGTAATCAAAGTGTTTAAACATTAACAAAACGTCTGAATGTTATTTGCATGACATGTACGAAAAATATTTTTTCTCACTGTCATATTGTCATCGCAGGCGTTATGAGGCATAGCACATATTTGTACATGTTTATGAATTTTAAAGTTCAGAAACTTGAACACTTATCTTAAAATGATGTTATTTTTATACAAAAAAAAAAAAACTTTATCAGACTGTATTGAAATCGTTGTATATCAGTTTTCAAACTGTTCTTCGGACTCAAAAGGAGAACCAAACTTTAGCTGCTGTGCTCTTCAGCTTGGAAACAAATCTGTGTGAGGATGAAACTCTTTGCTCAGATAAGAGAATTCATGATTACTTA
>NW_015150619.1:1044624-1047710 GCF_000732505.1 Cyprinodon variegatus
AGATAGATAGATAGATAGATAGATAGATAGATAGATAGATAGATAGATGATAGATGGACTTTATTTATCCCCAACTGTGAAGAATAAATTAAAGAATAAATGATGGGATTAATTATTTCGTTTCCATAGGTACCAGCTCATATTTTGATTAGAGGAAAGAACAAAATGAAGAAAATAAGAAGAAGATGGATAAAAATGTAGAGAAGGAAGATGGTTTTATAGAATTCAGTGAATGAGAAATGAGGAATGCTGAAAGGAACAGGAGAGAAAAAATTGTTATAACACATCTTAGATATGGATGCACAGGATTAAATAGCACTTTTATTCATAATAGGGAAACACGATACAGGTAAATGTGATTATTGCAGAGCTGATGAAACTATAGAACATAACTTGTTACATTGTCAGAAATATAGTATTGAACAGATTCAAATGATAAGCAATCTCTCCAAAATGTAATATTTTGAAATTATTACAAAGAAATCTATTATCTGATAGTTCACAAAATTTGATAGATTTTCTTAAACAGATACATTTGTTTAACAGGATATGAGAGGGCTTTTTTGTTAGTTTTTTATTTATTTTTTCCGTTGTTCCAGTCTACACTCCAAATAAGTGGTGGTGGTAATGCACATGACAGTCCAAATAAATTCTACGAAGAAGAAGAACTGAAAGCGACCTTTGTTATCAGCAGCTCTGCATCAAATAATCTGACCAATGAACTAACCATCTCTTTGAAGCAACAGATTTAGGATTTGGATTAACATTTAAAGTAAAAGAGTAAAGATGGCAGTATAAACATGCTTTAATTGTATTTTATATATATATATATATATATTTTTTTTTTTTCATATATATATATTTTTCCCCTCCAACCCTACAATCATTTATTGCTTTCAGTTATTGTTTCACATAAAGCATTTTCACGTTTGTTATGTTTATAATGTTCCAGAATATGTTGACTTCATCTCAAGATACATTGGACACTTTCATAGCTTCTTCTTTGAATCTTATCTCAGTTTTCACTTCTGCTTTGGCAAATATCTGCTTTACCTCTTGAAATTTAAAAGCTATTTATATGAGCGGAAGGATTTCCTCTTGGTTTAAAGCAGATTAAAGATCAATCAAACATTCCTTGTAAAAGAATCCTTTTACAAAGAGATTAAGAAATTTTTAAAAATATTGTGAGACAGTATAAACAAAAAAAGATTCTCGTACAGCTCAAAAAAGGAGACTTTCTCAGAACCTATGTGACCAGTATGCATGTTTGTGCATTTGTGTGTCCTCCTGTGTGCACAGTGTGTCCATGTCTCCTGTAGGGCTGTTTGCTATGAGGTGATTGTCTCCTGTAGGGGGTCAAGCATGGTAAAGGTCAGGCAGGTGGGGAGTTGTCAGATGGCTGTCTACCCCTCGCTGAGGCGAAGGCCTCTTGTGCCGACTGTAGGAGCCCGTGGGGAAGAGAGAGAGGAGAGCGGATGTCTGAGGACGACGCGTGCCATGCTGTCTTGGCCCCGCCCCTGGCAGCGAAACCAGCAGTCCTGGCTGGGCAGCTGCCTTCTCTAATCTACCCTCTCTTTCCCTGGCATGCCCCTTGACATACAGGGACCCCAACACAAGATCACTGACTGCTACACCCATGATCCAAGATAAAATCAAATCTCGTTAATATTAAAAGGGTGTGTATTAGTGCTTTCCCCTCTCTGCATGAGACCAGGCTCAATTCATTTTGTTATAAGAGCTAAGTAAATTTACTTCTATCAGTTTCACACCCTGAAAGACACTCTGAAAAAGTATGAGAAGTATAGATTAGCGTCTCTGTCACTGAATGATAATAAAAAATGTTTACTTTTGCAACCAGTGTTATTTGGTGTTGATCAAAATCTGAACTTATCACAAACTTAAACTTTGATATGTTTAACAAAACCAAAATAGATCATTACAGTTAAGCTGTATGGAAAAAAGAAGACATGTTTTTCAATATATTTAAATTTTCAGAAATCTTAAAAGCACACCAAACATTTGTGTTTGGCCATCTAAGCAGAATTTTGGTAAAAACAACTAGATGTATCGTAAAAAAAAAAAAAAAAATGCTTCCCATCTTTTTAACTTAATTTTCATATCAAACATTTTTAATGTCCATAATATTCAAAGAAAAATTAGTGTGTGGCATTACAGCAACCTAAAGCCTCTTATGACCACTGAGAAGCATTTCATCGTTTTTTATCTAAGTCATATTTTTTTCCAAGTAAAGGTTGAAAGGTCTTATTACCATAACCCTAATCTTTAGTTCTATAAAAGTGATGTCTATGGGTCTGGGCGTAGATCGTGAGTCCGTGTTGAGCTCTCACCTCCAGACGCCGTGGTAAACTGGTAATGTTGATTTTAAAAACATTTTTTGCTAAAACGATGAGGGAAAATGGGCTACCTCTGCACCACCCATCTGGCAGATAGAGCTGTGAAGCCCTTTTGCTGTGCGGCGCAGCGCAATATCTGTAGTTGAGGCAGTCACAGTGGAAGACATGGACAGACTCAAACCCAAACAACATGGATACCAAAATAACCAAATCAATATCTTCCAATGAACATATACAGCACTTGCTTTTTGATCAAAAGTATTGCAATATATAGTGATATTGCAATATTGGATAATATCGTATCGTGACCCAAGTATCATGACACATGGATCATATCATATCATATATATCATATCACCAGACACATGCCAATACTCACCCCTACTCTTTAAGGCAGGGGTGTCAAACTGGTTCCAGAAAGGGCGGTGTGGCTGCAGTGTTTCTTTCCAACCAACCAATAGCACACCAGACTCCTGTCATCTAATCAAGTCATCATGTTCAGATTGGACTCACTTGATGAGTTGACAGGAGTCTGGTGTGCTATTGGTTGGTTGGAAAGAAACACTGCAGCCACACGGCCCTTTCTGGAACCAGTTTGACACCCCTGCTTTAAGGTATAGATTATCTTTTATTTCTGGGTGGATCATCTAAATAAGTGGTCCTGCTAATTGTCAATCATTCTGGTGATATGTTTACGTAAGGCCGCGCTACATGCTCGTCCCATTAGCTTTC
>NW_015150619.1:1049776-1052917 GCF_000732505.1 Cyprinodon variegatus
GCAGTACTTTGACTTTCACATGTTTTAATAAGGTTCTCTGGTAATTACATTAGTGCCCATCAGTACTTTAACATTTCCTTTGTCTGTGCTCGACTGTACACAAATAAAATGCCCTTTGGTTAACATCCTATATGTCAGCGGCATTACAAGATTCTTTTAAGTAAGACCGCGCCACAATTCTTCTGAGGCCTTTTCTAAAAGCCTTTACATATATACAGTTCAATGCATGTATGTAAGTCAGATTTTTCTGACTTACTCTACTGCTGCAGACTCAGAGAGAATGTTAGAGTCTTTGCAGAAACTTTGCTGCAATCTGGTTCTTCAAGGCGCTTGAGGAGTAAGCAAGCCAATGTTGACATGTTGCTTTTGTTTTCCCCAAAGACAACATGTCTGAATTGACTTGCTTGTCCATCCTCTATAGTCTCTGGAATTCCATCAATGTAGAGAAAGCATGAAATAGTTACTCTTTGTTGCCAAGCACAGTAGGGGTAGGATTGAATGCTCCTGTGGGAGTGTCTGGTGGAGGGTTTTGGAGAGGGGGTTTGCAGCTCTTGGGGATTGATGCAGCCGAGCTAAACTGCATCTTTCTCCAAAGATGTTCAAAATTTAAATCACAATGGACATCTTTCAGAAATGGCCAAAATTGATATCATGGCTTATGGCATAACAAAACCTAGCCAAAACTAATGGATTTGGCTCTCTTATTGAAACCTGGGATGCAGGCGAGCACAGTGGCGCAGCGGAAGCGTGCTGGGCCCATAACCCAGAGGTAGGTGGACCGAAACCACCCTCTGCTAGAGACTTCATTTTTACAACAAGACCCTGTCCTCTCTTTTGGCCTGCTCAAAAACTAGTTGTGCTACAACTGAAGCTGTTCTTTCACCACTTTTTCATCCTGCCCTGCACAATACTGCTCCTAATCTTTTTGTCACCCTGCCTTTATTGCAAAAGGACAAAAGGCAGCTTTCTGATAATATTAGTTTGGAAATGCATTCAATGCTCTATTGAAAGAAACCCGTTTTCCAATTGTTTTAGAAAGTTTCCAAAACGTCCCAACACATACTGTTAAGAATCATGCTGTTGTGTATTAATCTGCACTAATCATAAGATAAAATAAAGTTAATGTTTTATAAGTTTAAAGTTGTTTTCCCAAATACTGTTATAAGAGCCATTCGAGGCCAGAGAGGAGAAAAGCAGAGGAGTGAGTATGTGATCCCAACATGATGCCGCCACCACCATGCATTGTGGCAATTCAGGGTTTTGTATTCGTTTCTATCTGATTTAGAAATTAGTTTGATCATCTGAAACATTTAGAAGTAACGGAAAAGGAGGAATCCTACAACAATCTGAATATATTCTTGTTTTATGCAAAACAGAAAAGTAAATTCAGTGCAACTTAAATGATAGACAAAGAAATTAGGCCTGCATGACTGATTGGGAAGTGTCTGCAGCAGAACTGTACTCAGCACTGCATGTACATAATCAAAATGATAAAGCACCACTGATATAACAAGAAAACATATTTTGTTCCAGGCTTTTAATAAACTAAATCCCAAGGGCTAATTTTCAAAGCAGTTGTCACAGTGATCAATGTGTCAGCATATACAACACACACGCAATCACACACAAACAGTCATGTCCTGCTGTCTGCCACCAGCTGATAGGTGACAGGAAACAGGCTCTGCCTTTTGGGCATGTCCAGCTCTGGCATGTCTGCAGCTAGAGCTGTCTACTGCACAACAGCAGGGTGTGTGTGCGTGTGTGTGTGCTGGTGTCTCTGCAGTATGGGGAAGCAGACCTGCAACATGTTGATGTGCACAGTGTTGTCATCCGTCAGCTCAAAAAGATCTGGCATTTCAAGACCCTGAAAAACTGAATTTCTGTGTGTTTTTGTATGTGTGCTGGATAGTCCAGGCTTTGTCTAATGTCCACTTCGCATACGAGGAAATCCAACCAGGTGACGTGTGCAACAATCATTTCTGTCAAAAAAAATTTTAAATTAAAAATAAATGTCAATTATAGAAGACTCTCATATTAAGCAGCTGGAAAACAGTTTTATGTTTGTATGTTTAATTATATGGAGAGGGTAGAGGTATGAAATTTGGAAGGACAGTTTGCTTTGTAGGGAAAAATTCCTTGATAATATATTATACATCGCCAAATCATTCAAACCCCTTCAACCATTTCATAAACATCTTAATATTTTAGAAACATTTAATTTGCTAGATCAACATAAAATGTTGCAAGATTGAAAATGTAATAAAAATTAAGCCTGAAAATAAATTTCTTTAACAAAATACAATCACGGAAAATAAAATATGAAACACCAACATCAAAGCTATGGCTATACAGTCAAGTACTAACTCCTGTGTGTCATGTGACTACAAAACAGAAAAAAACAGAGAAAAATCATTCAGGGGATTTTTGCAGTAGGCTACTAAGCTGTAACTATTGAAGTACAGGGATGTGAAAGTTTTTGCCGCATTCCTTATTTCTTATTTTTTGAAGGTTTGACACAGTAAAGTATTGTAGAACGTAAAAAAAAGATCCTTTTTTTTATTAAGAAAGAAAATAAATTGAAACCTTCTAGAACATGTGTGAAAAAATCATTAGGATATCCTTACTAGCATCAACTGCAGTCGATTATTTGAGAAAACTTGCAATGTAACTTTTGTAATTCTTATCTTTTTAGCCATTTTTAAGGTGTTTCCAGGACTTTTTTATAAGGTAATAAGACCACAGCATCTCATTAGTTTACTTCACTTTGTCAAGAAGATCATATTAGAGTGATTTCTGATGGAGAACAGGCATGTCAGCACTCAGGTCTCACTAAAGTGAACTCTGGTGTATCAAAGTAAAGTTCATATTAAACCTGAGGGGGCTCTTTTAGAAGAGCTACCTCCTCCGGAGAAGACTCTGGGATACATCTACTACACCTTATGGAAAAAGACCAGAATGTTCACATTTTGGACAAAGAAAATAGGTGGTTTAAGAAGGTTGTGAAACAGAGGGGGTGGACTCACTTTCAAAAACCTACAATGCAGCAATAGGGCTGGTTTCTTCCCGCTATCATCGCAATCCCCTCCCCAATGGAGGGGACCAGAATATCTCTCCTGTTCAGCCTGGCCAATAATTGCCCCT
>NW_015150619.1:1053525-1059498 GCF_000732505.1 Cyprinodon variegatus
TTGAGTGCTTATGTGTGGCAAAATCCTCACAGTAGCAGCAGTTTTCCAAACTTCCATCCTCTCAACCTCTTTTCATCCTATTTTTTTCTCACTTTAATCCTTTTTTTATGAATGGAGCCCAGAGCGTAGCTCAGCCACGCAGCTATAAAAGCATCAATGTACTACATAAATTATTCACCTCTGGGGTCTTTCATTGTTACCTGCTCACAGAAAAGGCATCACCCCTGTCCTCTGTGATGTTGTCTCTCCTGTAGCTGACCCACCTTTTCCCGGATCACTCAGTCTGCATAAGCTAACTTTTTCCTCTACAGCCAATGGACTCTCTGAGTGTGGATGTGCTGAGTGCAGTGCAGCGTGTGATGTGCTAAAACACAGGTAGATGGAGCAGTATCCTCTCAGTGTCTTAAAGTGGCTGTTGACAGTATGTGACAGAGACTAGCAGGAGGATGGGAGAAGAAACCTCATACCACTCTAGAAATCAGCCATTTCTCCATTTCTTTTGTCCTGCTAAGGAAATAGAGGTGTAGCCCATGTCATTTATTTACTGTACCATATTTGTTGTCTTTACAGAAAAGCAATTTTTTACACTGTTACACTGAATGCAATTTTCTCCAAATTGAAAATAAAATCAAACTTTTCTGTTAGTTTTTCAGTAATATATAAGCTTATTCAGACATTTGAATGTATAATGTATGGATATTTTGTCAAGGGTGCAGATTTGCTTGAACAAACCAGTCAAAGAAAAGGACAATAAATAAGAAGCGTTCAAAAGGCCCACAGCTCAGGTGGGAGAATGTAGGAGGAATACATTTTACAGTAGGTGCTTTTGTGAGATATTTTAGTGAGATATTTTAGCTGTAAAAGTTTTGGGTCAACTGACTGATGACAGTTGGTTGTGTTCATCAGTGTTAAGGTCCAAAGGAGAAACAGGACAGCAGAAAGCACATAGTGAAAGGATATGTTTTAAAGAAGACTTACAGAACTTGAAGGAAAGACCTGAGGTGATACAAGAGTAACCAATGACGAAGGAACAGAAAACAGGACCCTAAAGACATGGAAAGTGGAGAAACGGTGATTGCTTTAAAACATTTTCTGTTTTCTGCCAACTATTAGGAAAGCTGTGTTTATCTGTATTTTGATAATTTTTCTTTAATTAAGTTTGAAAATTGTTATTTTTATCTGTTTAACCTCTAAACAGCAATTTGTTGTTCTCCCAAAGACACGGAAGAGGATCTGTTGACATGCCTCTACTTATGCAGCACCAGGATCTAGTACTTATGTAAAGGTAGCAAGAAGAAAACTATTATTAGAAAAAAACACACTAAGCCCTGCTTAAATTTTTTTAAAATCTGACTAAAGTTCCTATCAAACTAATAACCCGCATCACGCTGAATGCATAATCTCCATGGTGACACATGATGTGTGATGGCAGCATCGTGCTCTGTATTATCACCTCCTCAGCAGTTGGAGTAAAGTTGATAACAGTTGAGTAGAAAATGGATGGAAAAATGTTAGCAGCTGTGAAAAGACTTGATGCTGGAACAAAGGATCGGAGATTGCATGACAGACCTGCAGCCGTCGCTGCAGCAAAAGGTTGATTTTTAACACTGTGTTAGCTTAAATGGTTAAAAACAAATGCACAACACACTTTAAGATTAGTTCTCTGCAAAATGTTGAAAACCATGCATGCTTTAATTTTTACTTTACAGTTATGCATGAAACAATATTTCATGGTGGTTTATCATACGAAAAAAAATGTAATACTTCAAAGTATGAGGTTGGATAGCTTTCCATGTGATTTTTTAAATACAATTTTAGTTATATTAATGATAGTGATGTTTGAGGCAATACTTATGATAAACATTGATCTAAGAAGATGGGCCAAACTATAAATAGAAAATGAATAAATGCATTCAACAAACTGGACAAAAAAAGAGAAAAAAGTCAAAAGACAGCAATCTCATGATGCATTTAGCTAATTGATATCAAGAAATGAAAATCCCTGATTTTGTTGAATCAGCTCCATTCATGTCTCACTTTATGAACTTCTTCTACAGCAGAGAACATCTCCATAGCCTTTATGACTTCTGGAGAACATCCTCCAGTAAGACTTTCCTGCTTCTCCTCTTCTCTCTCTCCTTCTCCATCACACCATTCCCAGAGGAGCAAACCTGAGACTGACTGTATACCGGTGTATCACCAGCCTCCATCTGTCTAACCCCCAGCCACGCCTCCCTCCATCCCCAGGAGAGGGAGCAGAGGATCAGGGAAAGGGGAAAGAGTATAGGAAGGAGCACAGAAACGAGGAAAAGAGATGCGTTTGAGTCCCACAGGATTGTTCTCTGTCTGTCTAAATCAGGGAGTGAGAATGTGATGAAGGGACAGAGCAGGGATCCTTTCAGTGTGTGTGTGTGTGTATGGACCTTGTGGAGCTGAGGTGTCGTATTTGTGAAGATCACAGCTTCACGCTACTGGCAACCAGGGATGACACTCTAAATCACTGAAATGCCTGCGTTGTGATATGTTATGTGATTTTTGTGTCGTTTGGGACACTTAATAGAGATTAACACCACTTTTAGAGTCTGGAAGTGAAAATGTTATAAGGAATGTCCTTTTAGATGGAAAGAAGGGAGAAAAAACAGGGCATGACATCTCATGGAGACCCTGGTCATCTGCTCACAGTCTGAGTGTTATTTTTCAAAACATCACTAAATTCTCATTGCCTGATGACCAGTCGTCTCCCAAACCCTGTA
Organism: Cyprinodon variegatus; assembly: GCF_000732505.1. Lineage (NCBI taxonomy): Eukaryota > Metazoa > Chordata > Actinopteri > Cyprinodontiformes > Cyprinodontidae > Cyprinodon > Cyprinodon variegatus. The sequence continues at coordinate 1,056,279 of NW_015150619.1, forward strand.
TGCATAACCAGGTATACTAAGCAAAAAGGTGGGCAGATTTTTTAAAGCTGTTTTACGGTTTTTTATACTTTGGCTGATTTTCCATTCTTATTCTTTACTTGATTTTATAATGTTTCCTGAAAATATAAGTTAGTTAATCTTAGTCAGGTATGCACTTTATGCACACACAACAAACCACATTTGCATGTGCATATTATCTCCTTCAAGTGTTTTAATATTTTCTTCAAAGGTTTTTTTCTTCTAATTTTTCTTCTAAGAGAAAGTATTTTCTACTGTTTAACACAGTTTTACATTTGTGTCTAAGTGGACATTTAGAGCTGAGAGTCTGCTAAAATGTATTACAGGTAGCTTATAACTGCCAGTTTATTTATAAAGCCAATGAAGACTCTTAAAAAGTACATACACACAAATCATTATTTTGGGGGAAATCTGGATTTTTTTCAACAATTTACTCATTGGGTTTCTTTTTTTTTCATAGCATAGGGTGACATTTTTCCATCACTTTCCTTTCTTAGATGTCTCCTCATAACTTAAATAGTTCCCTGTGTGATACCATTAGCTGCTAACATTCAGTGTTTCATTTTTTGTTGTGAAACATGATTATTTTACTGCATTTTCCACGGCTCAAGTTTTATTATCTTTTAAATTAAGGTCACCTCCCAGAAGGTAAGATTGAAATACAAGCTTGTTCTAGAAAGCAATATATGTAATCTGTATTTCTTTATCATGAAACAATTAGCTGGATTTGATGAGAAAATTATTGGAGTATATATATATATATATATATATATATATATATATATATATATATATATATATATATATATATATATATATATATACATATATATATGTGGAGGGTGTGTGGCATGTGTGTGTGTGTATAAGGTTGGTGAAAAAGTGTGCAAACTGTCATCCTTCCCCTCCTTCATTCATAACGACACACAGCTGCTGTCTCCTTTTGTTTATCAGCCTCTATGTAACCTCTTTCATCAACTCTTTTTTTGTTCCTGACGTCTGAGTCATAAAGAACTGTCTAGCAGACGGACAAGACAACTGCTTCTTGTGATCAGACGGAACACGGGCGCTGTTGCTCACTGAAATAGTCACATCATTATATCCATATTTGTGGGAATAAAGCCCTTCACGCTCCAACACCTACAAGCCTTCAGTGCATGCCCTCTGCATTGTTTCACATGTGTTTCATTTCCTTTCCTGGAAGCCTCTGTACTGTTGTGTCTGGCCAAATGACACAATGTGTTTATTCTTTTTTTCTTTATTTCTTTTTTTTATTTCTGTAGCACAATGCAAGAGATTAAAAAGTGAATTTAATTGGTAACAATCAGGCGTGACAAAATCTGTGTACTGAGGTAGAGAGTCTGTCTGAGATTTCTTTTGTGGTACTTTTTTTTATTAATATGTTCCCTGTCAAGTCCAACAGATTCATCCATTAGCATTGTTTTTTCTTAGTCACAGGGCCTTTCAAGTGTTCATACTTCCTGAATTGTTTCTTGCTTTTCCCATTACAACCCCTAGCAAATGTTGCGCCAAATTTGATCTGCATTTCAGTAAAGGGGACTGATAATGCTTGTCACTTCTTTCTTCCATTTGTTGGTATTTTTTCAAAGTTAAAAACATTTTTTCCTTCCACTTCACAATCATGCAATATTTCATTTTGGCCATACTATAAAATCCCAATAAAACACTTTGTAGCAAAAAAAACAAACTTACAGACATAAAATGAATATAAAAATATACATTATTGAACATTGATTATTCAAAGGTTCATATCCAGACATACAAGCGTATACAGATGTTGGCCTGGCTGGTGAACATGTGTATTTACCTCAGGCAAATTAAGGTAACACAATAGAGGAAGTACTGCGAAGGGACAGCAGAGCACTTGGCATTTTGGGAACACACATAATCACACACACTTAGTGTGTTAGGGTTAACTGGAAAAGGTTGTGTGTAAGTGTGTTTGACAGCTCTTTGATGGTGGCTGCAATGGTGACATTAGTGGACCAGGACACATCACCTCTGCTTTGGGAAATGGCCGACGGTGAGCCTGCCCTAGAGCACAGCAAGGGGTTCTCTGTGGGCAGGTTTGCCACATATTTGTCTTTGATAAAAGAAAAAAGAAACACAGTCGACTTCTTAAAATCACTTACAACTTTTAGTTATCTAATACATATTTGAGTATTTCTTTATTTACATCAAATGTGGTTCCTTAAAAAGATATTATTTAAAAGTCGTCATGGGATTTTTAGCAAAGGTGCTGTTGGATAAGTGTTTTTTTTATAGGAAAACTTCTGAAAGTACTTTAAATATAAAATTATTACATACTGTTCAATAAATGATAAGTGTTTTTAATTAAGAGTAATTTACATTTGAATGTGTTTTACTGGAGACATCCATGTTTGTCAAAGAACACTACTGCCACCTACCAGTTTGTGACGTCATGGTGCAATATCGACTGTTGAGCAAGTCCCAGTGCTGTATCTGGTGTTTGTCACAGCACGCCATTATCCAAGTCATCTTTAAAACATTCTTCTTGCAAATGTTGGCTACATATGACATGTTTTTTCTCTGGCCAGAAGTTCAATGATAAATCCTCCTTCTTCAAGTTGATAATCCACTGACGAACTTGTGGATCATGAATCGGAAGGATGAAATAAGTATTTTTTTTTACTTTTACCTGATGTGTTACCAAATCCAACTGCCATGCTTGTAGCCATTGTCAGTTTAACTATAGCTCTGGTGAATTTCAATGGTGAAGTCCTCTGGAAATCTTAAATAATTATTGTTGATTGCAGATGTGTCTAGTAGTTTACCATTGATTTTGCATGCATAGCGGGGAGAATGGCCTTCGGCTTACCGCACCGTGACGTCACTGCCGGAAGATGTTAGGATTGAGGTGCTTCATTCACTGAGGGATTATTGCTTTTATTTATTACTGATTAACTCTAAATTCATTAAATCACCACAAAGGTATTATTTTTAGGTATAAATAATGATCCATTCCTTGCTGACCGGACCGGACTTTTCCTTTAAGAGCCACAATTCTCTGTTTTCTTTTTTGTGCATTTAGGAAAATTCTGAATATCTAAATCCCAACCAGTTTTTAAAATTTACTCACTTAGATAAATTTATTTTATTTTAAACAATTGTTAGGATACTTTTGCGTATCAGATTTGTTGCTCCAGTGTAAAAAAAAAAA
>NW_015150619.1:1059622-1134307 GCF_000732505.1 Cyprinodon variegatus
ATAATTATTTCAATTATATAACAGTTATATAATTCATTATATAACAGTCATTATATAATTCCAGATCAGGATTTGTATACATAGATAATTTTCTAACAACTCATGCTTCACAAAGTCCAAGTATAAAAATGTTACTGAATCAGTACTGAACTTTTTTAATCTATTCTAACGAGGTGAAATTCAATTCACTGTTAATGACAGTATCAAAGCTAAAAGAATTAGTTTGGTAGCAAGTTTAGTCTCCTGAGCTCCGTCTAATGTCAATTCAGCCTACTTACGGGTGGGGCTGGTGGCTGTCTCTGGTAGTCTATGGGGCAAAGATGGGGCACACCCTGAACAGGTCGCCAGTCTGCCACAGGGCAACACAGAGACACACAAAGAAGTACAACCATGACCACACACTCATACCTAATGACAAAGAGAAGAGAAGCCAATTACCGGTAACCTGGCATTGATGTACCCAGAGAGAGAACCCACACTTGCTTGGGGAGAACATGCAAATGCCATGTAGAAAGAGCACAGGCTGGGAGTCGAACACGGAAATCTTCTTGCTTCAAGGCAAAACATATATAATTTTAATGAAAGTTTAAATAAATCTTAAATTCTTGTTTTCAGACAGTTTCCCTCAACGTCCTTTGACATTTTTAAACATTTTCAGATTAGTATATAATAAGTTGTGATTGTCAAGGTTCTGCACTTTGTTTAGGTTTATTTTTGGTTTCTCTGTAATTTTGTGTCTTTGTAGTTTTCTGGCTGTATTGGCTTTTTGAGTTTCTCTCTGTTGCCCCTTTGTGCCAGTTTCCTTCCCCCTTGGCTCCCTTCTTGTTACTTCTATCCACACCTGCTCCATATCAACTGATTACAGCAGTCTTTGTTCTGTCTACCATATATACACCACCGTTCAGTTACTCTTTGGTGGTTTCTCATCGTTGCTTATTTGCTTTGCTCCCCGTGTGTGTTTTCCCTGGCGTCTCCTGGAATTTGGTTTCTTTATTTTGCTCATGGATTTTTGCCTCGGTTTCCTTCTGAACCTTAATCAATTCAGCAAAACTAATCTCTGCCTCCTCATCTCTGCATTTCGATCCTAAACTAACTGTCACCAACCCTAACAGTGATATATCTTACATTAACAGATATAACTAGATATAACAAAAATATAAGACAAATGGTTGACTGAAAAGAATAATCAATTGCAATCAAAATTCCTATGAAAGACTGTTTCAAAAAATAAATAAATGGACAGTTTATATGACTGAATGTAAATTTCATTACATTGCAATGCTCTCCAATAAAGTTTTACTTTTATTTCATCACATCAACTCCGGAAACATAGGTAAATGACTGAAGACAGTGAGATATTTACAACAAGGTGTTTGAATGAATATTAAAACTCAGATGTCAAGAAAACGTCTGTGACTTCTGTAGGATGCTCTCAGGCATGAGATGTAATTGTTGCAGCAAAGGAAACAAAACCACAAAGAGCAGAATAATGAGACAGATTTTTAGCAGGCTTCTTCTTTTTCTATGGGTCATTGTCTGTATAGTAGCACACTAAGCCATTCACTGTTATCACTTGAAGGATCTAAACCACATATATGGGCAAAAAAACCAACCCAGGGCCAGAAGTGGCTTTTGAACAATCTCAATCCTTTTAGACTGGCTTTTAATACCATGTAGTGACATCTTCCTATCTTTTTCTCTATATCTATATGTTGAATCTCTTGTTCTTGTAATTTAATTTTATTGTATTTTCACAGTAAAGCACTTTGGTCACCTTAGCTGGTGTAGTTCTGCCCGGGCCATGTACTGGCCAATGGCGTTTCACAGTATTGGCTAAACGTTCCTGCAATGATGTAAAACATTATGGCTGCCTGGACAACAATAATGACATAATGCAGCGTCCAGATCATCTGTAGTGTTAGTGTCCATTTTTTACTAGTAGAATAACTGCTGCTTTCTTTGTTCAAATCTCCACGCAAGTCACATTTTTAGATGTTCTATTTGTCCTCCCCACCCTCAGATCTTAAAAAAAAAAAAAAACTACAGAGCATTTTTGTGTCACCATGTTAAATTGCAGAGCTCAGTCTGTCTTAGAATGCAATACTTTCCTTCAAGACTGAGAATGATTGTTTTCTACTTTCTGTTCATTTAGGTTGCCAAAGAAACGTAGAATAATAGAAAATGTAGGCAATAATAAATTGAGACTCCAAAGGTGATTGGATTTTTATAAAAACAATACAGTTTGTCTGAGTGGGGTTGTCATGTTGTGACGGCATCAGCGGGGGCAGGGCCCCGAGCAAATCTGACCACCCAACAAATCTGGTGCCTACCATGGTTGTCAAGCACTATATAAGTATATCAATCAGTTAATTAAGTTATTGAGTTAATACACTGATTAATACTCTGTTTATTAAATGTAAATGATTGATAAATACACCGTAAACATTTTGTGAGAAAATAGTGGTCTTGACAGTGGAATAACTGTTTTTTTATGACAAATCTGGCCTCAGGGAACTCTAAGCCAAGCTACTTTTTTTTTTTGTTGTAAAAAGGCTGCAGGTGAATGTTGCAGGTTTGTTACTAGTTGCAGATATGTCATTTGCCATCCATAAAGGGAGGAGTTAGAGGAGGGGTTGTATGTTTAGAGGCGAGGAAGGTAGCTGTCACACTGTCTCAGTATCATATGGTGGCTGTCAGATGCACTGTAGATTAAGGGACATCCAACTTGTAAAAACACAAAAACAGCGACTGTACAGAAACATCTTAAATGTTCTAAGAAAAGTCATATCTGATTTCTAAAATTTAACTGAGTCTAAAAGATTATTTAAAATAATAAAACATGTATGTGAGCTTTGAAAAACCCATATAATACCTGAAATCGAACCTTGTTTCCCTTCATAATGTTAGATCCACCGGAAAACAAGTACTTCAAGTCAAGCAACAGAAAATTAGTGACATGTTTGCTGAGTTTTGGCAAAATCACATTCAGAACATCTCTGTATCTGGTGTACTTTTACTTTGAGGTGAGAAACTGTAGGCAAGAAAGAGAAACAGGACAATTTTGAAAGGTTGCCGCAACATAGAAGGCACAGTGGACCATCTCCTTATCATTAAGCTTTCTCTTAACTTTTGTAATAAAATATAATACAAAGGCTGGGTAGATTTGGAGCAGGAAATGCAGAACAAATGTGGGTACATAGATGTACTGCTATGCATGTATATATTTATGTATACACATCCAGTGCTTGATCAGGCCTGCTTTTGCAATCATATTTTTGTTTGTTAAAAAAATAACTTCATTCACACAACAATGAAAAGGAGCCGAACGAAAGACAATCTTATGCTCTCTGCCCCTTAGTTCATTTTATAACAACTCTGCATCCGTCTGCTTGCAGTATTTACATCCATCTTTTCAAAGTCATCCAAATTTACTGCAATTATATTTCATAGTTTGTATACTTTCAATAAATCCATTTATTGTAAAGTCTGTTACATAATTCTTAATATTTTTATGAAAATATCTGTTCCTTTGAGGTTACAGTGACTTTCTCTCTTTTGAAAGCTTTCTTGGATGCTCACTGGCAATATTTTCTCATGTGCTTTAAACAGAGATGTCAAGTAACAAAGTACAAACACTTTGTTACTGCACTTAAGTAAACTTTTTAGGTATCTATACTTTACTCCATAACTTATTTTTCTTCCTACTTTTGACATCTACTCCTTACATTTTCACACAAGTATCTGTACTTTCTACTTTTCCTTACATTTTTAAAACAAGCATTTCTCATTACTCTTGGCTTCGGTTTAATGTTTATAAATGTTTATTTCACGTCATGTACGCCATCCAATGCAGATAATTGGCACCATCCAGATCTAGTAAAAACTAGTGGAACTGGATGAATCATATAACATAAACACTCATCATCAGAAATCATCAGAAGCAAGCAGGTGTTCTTCAAACAGCAAATGTGAATTGTCTATGCCATGCTACAATGTGGATTCAGAAAAAGATGTTTAACTTTCTGAAAGGTCAGATACAGGCAAGAGTGTATCGGGAGATGGAGACCAACAAGACCTCCCTCATTCTATCTCAAAGAACCGTTCGAAATAGTCGAAAAATCAAGCTGCAATTCATATAGTGGCATCTGGCTGTTTTTTTTAAAAAGGTTAATTTATACTTTTATACTTTAAGTAGTTTTTGGAGCACATACTTTTCCACTTTTACTTGAGTAAAGAGGTCAAGTTGATACTTCAACTTTTACCAGAGTGTTTTAAAACTGCAGTATCTACACTTCTACTTAAGTAACAAACAAGTGTACTTTTGACACCACTGGCTTTAAACAAAACTTGGAGAATTGTTCTTGTGATCTCCTGATTCATTCAAGACCGGGTCATGGGTGCTGCAGTCTCAGCAGAGATTCCTCTCCGCAGGTGCCTCCTCTTGAAGCCTGAAGCTATCCCAGGCCAGCTGAAAGACATGGTCCCTCCAGCGTGTCCTGGGTCATCCCCTGGGCATCCTTCTGCTGAGATGCACCTGGAACTTCTGAGGGAGGATTCAATGTGGCATCTGAAAAAGAAGTCCTAGCCACCTCAGCTGACTCCTTTTGATGTGAAGGAGAAGCGGCCCTGCTGCGAGCCCGAGTGAGAGCTCAGTCACCCTTTTGAAAAAGCTCAGGTCAGCTGCTTATATCTGGGATCTTGTTCTTTCGTCATGATCCAGATTTCATGACCATAGGTGAGGGTAGGAAGGTAGACCGACCGGTAAATCAGGAGCTTTGCCTTTTAACTCAGCTCTCTCTCTTTTCACCACGACACACTAGTGAAATGTCTGCATTGTCAGTTTATCAATCTCCCGCTCCAATTTCCCCTCACTCGTCAACAAGATCCCAAGATACTTAAACTCCTCCACTTGAGGCAGGAACTCTCCTCCTGCCTCCATCTGCTGGCATGGCAGATCCCGGACCCCACCCTGGAGTTGGGTGGGGTCCGGGACCCACGACCTGTAGGGGGAATGTCAATCAGCAGTGGAGGTTTGACAGGACCCAAATGCAGACACAAAAGCGGAAATGGTTTCTTGAAGATTTATTTATTTATTTATTTATTTTATTTATTTATTTATTTATTTAAGATTTATTTATTTAATTTATTGATTTAAAGATTTATTTATTTATTTAAAGATTTATTTATGTTCAACAGAGGCAAAAATCCAAAACATAAATCCACAAAATCCACAAAAACTGAGAACCAGGAATAATCACAAGAAGAGGGGAAAAAATTATGACAAACCAGCAAAGAGTGACTGAACAGGAGGAAAATATATGGGAGAGAAACAAAGACTAGGCTAATTAGCAGATTGGGAGCAGGTGTGAACAGAGGCAAGAAGGGAGCTAGGGAAAAGGAGACTGACACAAGAGAGCAAACAAGAAATATCTAAGAACTCAAATATAATGAAAAATAACTAGAACATAAAAAATGGAAATAAGACCAATGGAAATTCAGAAATAAAACTTGAACAGAACCAAAACCACTGCAGGAAATCCCAAGGTAGCGGTACAGAAAGGATTGGGCAACGTTCAGAGGCGGAGGCCTAAGTGACCCAATCCACAGGCACTTAAACTGGCTGGAGAATTATATAATTAACTAAATCATTACATTTTAATGACGTAGACTTAAGTTGTTTAGAAGGTTCCCTGTCTCTTATCTTTGTAACATGAATAAATGAAGACTGTGTGTAGGCTTCACATTTCCATCAGAACTGTGTCCCTTACTGAGTAGTTAGGAATTATGGTCTTTAGATTGCCTGCTTCTGTCATCTTTTAAATGTCCAGAGATATATTATAGTCATGAAATCACATACTGGTAATGGAAGAAATGGAAACAGCATCTTAAGCTTTTCAGCAGAGGGAGGGATGAGATGTCTTGAAATGGCTTCCTTTCCTAACATTGCATCTGGTTTAAGAGTAGTATCTAACTTCTTTATCACTCTTCTTCTGTCAAATCAGCTTTTCTTTTGCATGCATTAATACAGCCATTACTAACAGGGATCTTATTTAGCGGTGACTTTTTGTGGCTCACCCTCCCTATTGAGGGCATCAGGGAGTAACTCCTGCTTTCAAATCAACAGTCTTTCCCTTTATTACATGGAAATTACCAGAAGCAACCATCACTTTTTGTTGATTTTATATCAGCTGTAAGCCACAATATTCAGAATTACAAGAAATAAATTCTTAAACTATATCATTGTGTAAAATATCTGTATTGATGTAACTTTTTGATCCTCTCTCAACTGAAAAATATTATACGTTATTCAGAAGCATTTGGGGATTTAGGGAGATTGGTTTGCTCATAAAATGAAACCAAAAACTTATTTAACTGATATTGTATTATCAGTTACTGTATTATTTAAAAAGGTTGTGGCTCTATCTAAGTATGACCACGTGAACTTTGTACTCATAAGTCCATGGACTGCATGTGAAACTTCTACAAAAGTAGAAATATCCTTGAGCTGGGATATATATATATATGTGTGGACAAGGAGAGGGAACTCCTTTAAAACTATCCATACATGTGCTTCTATGCATTGGGTTTGTTTGTTGAATTACACAAAGTTGTAAAAAGTAGTCACTCTATCTGAATTATGCACTGTTGATTTTAATCTTTGTTTTTTTTTGTCTCAGAATATCTCCTGGGAATGGGAAGGATTTGTCTTTTTTTTCTCCTTTCTAATACTGTCCAGGTAAATAACACATTCACACACCAGTGGGCACACCATCACCTTCCCCTTCACAAACACACCGTGCCCTTCAGTTGTACACACTTGATTCTACACCCTCTTCTTTCTTCATCTAAAGAAATGCCAGCACAGCTCTTTGGTGGTATTTTTTTCCTGACGTCCAGTGAAGCAGGAGGGAGGCGGACAGGTCTCCGTTGGCCATAGCGCAGCTGTCGTTACAGGTTAGTGCAGGCGAGAAGTGGCTGAGGAGCCGAATGAATAAATAAGATACTGCAGACTGGGCTCATGTTAAATGTAGAGAGGCTAACGGACCACACGGATGCTGAGCTGATTCTCTTTGTGTGTGTGTTTGATTTCACGTGTACACATGTGCACCACAGAGGACCTGCTGCATGTCCCGCAGAGCTCCCAGTTAGCACACAGCACCAGAGCAGGACACAAACACACACAGAGGACCCTGGAGAGAGGCCTCGAACCTGCCTGTCAGCTGCTGTTAGATCACACTGCATTTGGCTGACACCACAAAACACACACACAAGCACACAATGAAATGGCTTAGAGTTGCACCATTATTTACGTAAAATTGGAAGGATCCATAATGCATATAGACCTTAAAAAACTTTTTAAACTAAGATTTTATTATCAGACTTGCTTTGGCAATAATCGTCTTTTCTGGTCAACCCTATTAAATATTACGTTAATGGCAGACCTCCACGGGCCAAACAGCTACCTAAATTCCTCTGGAGGCAAACCAGTTTATTTACCTTCAAAGGTTATTGAAACATTAACATGGAAACAATTTAGGCATCCACTGTTTTATTTTACATTGATTATTTTATATGTTCTGTGGTTTAATGGGACATTTTGATACATGTATGTTGAGGATAAATGTCCTGCTGAAAGCATAATGTCCTCCCAGCTCTCCTGTCTGAGCAGCTTTAGAGACAACTGTCCTCTGTTTATAATTACACCCATTCTTAATCAAGTTTGATTTCCTGTCCCTGCTGAGCAGGGGCTGTCCCAGCCTGTTTGGTGCCCTGGGAAAACAGCCCCTACAGTCCTGGGCTAGTATTGCTTACATCTCATTGCCAGCTCATAGCTTTCGCATTTGCAGCATTCCCTTGCTGGCTTTACAATAATTAATAACATCCCATCTCTGCCATTTCCACTAAATGTTCAATGCATATAAATGCACTGAATCATAAGGTTACTCGTCATTTTAGTTAACTCTCCTTGCTTTTAAGATATTGCTGCACTCAACCATTTGGTTGCAAACAGTTATTTTTAGTAAGCCTGTTTTGAAACATGCCACGGCAATGATACCTTTCATTAATCTCTTATTTTTTCTCTTTTTCTCAACATGGCACTGTTATAGTCTTGGTTCTGTATGTTTCCTTTTGTGTATTTTGTTTTACTTTGTACCATGTTTTCTAGTTTTAGTGGTTTAATTCTTATTTTGTTGTGTTTTCTGGTTATTTTCCGTTCTCAGGTTTTTATTTGTTGCCCTCTGCTGCCCTCTTGTGTTCTCCTTTTTCCCTTGCTCCTTTCCTTTTTTCTGCTCTGTTCACACCTGCCCCCAATCTGCTCGTTAGCCTTCTCTTTGTTTCAGTCTCCCTTAAATACTCTCTCTGTGCAGTTCTTCCGTGCTGGTTCCTCGTCTAACTTCCTCCAACTCCGTCTCTCTGAGCCCTCCTCCTCGTGATAGTATCCCCCCTGATGTCTCCATGGTTTCTGATTTGTTTCGACTTTGTTTTCATGTTTGGATTTTTGGATTTCCTGCCTCTGTGTTCAGTTAACCTTTCATTGAACCCACAAGAAAATCACGTCAGCCTCCCTGCCTCTGCATTTGGGTCCTCAAACCACAACCCAATCTGGACAGGCACCTGATTGCTCATATTCTTGGTCTGAGCCAATATCTCTAAAATTGACAATATTACAGATCAGTGGCAATTCCAGAAAACTTCAATAAAGGTGGGCAGAGAGATATAAATGTCTGCTGATGGTTGGGCAAAAACTAATAGGTACCGAAAAAATTTCAGCATGAACCCACACAGTATCTGTATTTTCCAAACAATTCACTGAAGTTATACAAGATTTTTTTATGACGCCCTTGCTAATAAAGCTCTGCATATATACTATTATATATATTTATGCTGTTTGAATGTATTTATGGTTCTACATAATATACACATTGAATTGTTTGGGCTGTTTTTTTTTTTTATCTTTAATTACACATAAGACTCATTGATGACTGTAGAGACCAACTTTACCCCATAAAACAAAAAATTATTCTTAAAATAGTGTAAAATCTGTATTAGTCATCTTTATTTTCATTATGTGAATAATGAATTGCTGTATTCTATGTTTTGATGTCCGTCTTTGGTTAGTAGCTAAAATTTAAAAGCAGGAAATTCAACAATCTGGTATCACTGCTGCCCTGCCCTGCTGCTGAAACTAACACCTCCCCACAGCATTATACTCCCACCACCGTATCTCAATGTAGTCTGAAGTGTTTTGTTTCCCTTTTTTTAACCCTTTAAGAAACAACTGTATTTATACCTAAATTAAGTCAAATACCGAAGCTCTCTTCGCCACTTAGCTGACTTATTGTAGCATTGAACTTTAGTTTATGGTATCTGAGGCCTTTTTAGATAGACCTTTTATCATATGCCTGCCTTTATCGTGCATTTACTTGGTTTTACCAATGACTTAATCACCTACTCCTCTGCATCCTTTTCATTCCTCTTGATATGCATTCCTCTCAACATACGGTTAAGCTGAAGGAAATCCACCTTGACCTGTTCCCTCAGGTGCGATTGATGTGACACACCGAGTTCAGGGCAGAGATGAAGTGCAGACAGAGGAAAGACTACAGGCACAACGAGGATGTAGAAAGACGTACTGTTAATGCACAGAATGGAAATGGTGGCTGTGTGTGCTCAGGGAGAAGATAGTCCTTGCTTTGTTAAATGATTTCTTCCAGCTGAACTCCTCCCCCAATATCAGTCAGAAATAGATCGCAGAGAGAAAACAAAGATTGCATGTATACCCAGAGTTTCCTGGGTCACCTTGGCATACTACTCACAGCATAAATCGATTCATTTATTGCCATTCCAGTAACCATTCAGGTTATTCTTGTAGCTATAGGTGCTGTGCAGATCCCATGTTACAGCCAGACCCCCCCACTGAGTATTCTTGATATTTTTCTAACTAATTAAACATTTTAAAGAAAGTGACAGCTATAATGTGTCGGTTGAGTTTTGCGATGTGTAGCCTTGGTATTAGCTATGAGTTAGTTAACAGTATTGGTGCTTACCAAGGTTTATGCTGCTAAATGTTTAAATCCCATTCTTGCTATGCTTTAAATCTTCCATGACATACGAGAGAAACTTCTGGATCAGTTGAGGTTTTCTCTGCCTACAGTGTAAACATTTATTGCTGTAAGCTTCCAGTCAATTGTCGGAAGAAAGCCCCCCAATCATCACCCTTGATGAAGTGTAAATTATACATACCAGCTATATACCCACATTTAGTTATATTCTGTTCAGTCATGTCTTTTCTATTCCTTATTTATCTCTGGATTTTTGTGTATTTAGTTTATCGTCTTTGAGTTTTAAATCTCGTCAGTTCTTTGGGCCACGATTAGCCATTATTCTAGTGAACCAGGACTTCTGTGTTTCCCCTGAGAACCTTTCTATTGGCTAGTAGGCCCATTCTTCAAGTCACCTGGCAGATCACCCTGGAAGACATAATTATTTTCTTTGATCTCTGACCCAAAGCATATTCATTACATGGTTTTCCCTCAAAGTGGATATCTGCCGCTCTTGCTGGTGTTTCCGAACGCACCATCCGTGGTGTGCTCTAGTGAAGGCAGCTTTGGAAATAGCGTATGAACGATTCCCATAGAACTAGTTTCTAACTAGAGAAAACAGGTAAGATGCCCTTTAGTTATTCACAGCAGTTTCTGTTATCTAGATAATCTAACAATTGCATAAGTTCATGTGTTAGATTAACAGTGGAAATAAATGGTATATATAATGTTACTGTTACTGTAACTGTAATATCTAGCATTCTACTACTGTATTTACTGAAGCGTATTAAAAATGGGAATGTCATTCAGGCCCATGTCTAGTTCTTAAGTGGACAACCTAAAGGTAAGTTGCTCTCTACTGACATCATAAGATTTGGACCTCTTTTAATATAAATTTACTGGAAGCTAAGCTCAACCTCAGATCTCCATCAGGTTTGCAGAGCAGAAACATGCTTGACTTCCTTCAGTAGCAGTACTCCTTAGTATCGCTAGATGGCGGTGTGATTCTGCCAGAGCATCCAGCTAATTTATCACTTAGTCCAGTCCAGTCAGGTTAACTAAATTAATTAACTAAATTATATAGATTTTGCATGCTGGAAATGTACACTCAGATTTGTGCTAAAAAATGTAAAAGAATTCTGAGTTGTAACCATAAAAATAAAACAGGGAGTTGAATGTTAACTTTGATCTAAGATGAAAACATGCCAATAAGAGCTTTAATATGCCATAAAAAGCTGGTGGGACTCATTTTTAATTATAGCAGCTATATCTAAAATTATTCCTACCCTTGGCAGGTTTTGGTTTAAAGTATTTTTTGTTTGTATCTTCTAACTTAATAACAGTCAAATCTGACTTGAATTATACAGAAAATCTGCAGAGGGACTTAAAAAAATGAGCCTTTGTTTCTTTAACTTCAAGATTATCAGACAAAGATGAATTGTTAAAGCACTAAAGAAACAAAAAATCAAAACATCGCTCAAATAATGTAGAAAGGGTTTGATTGCTGTAAGGCCAAAAGATGCTTCCACTGACCACTGAACATGGTACAATAATTATTTTATTTTATAGATTATTTTCGGTAAAATCTAATTGAAATATACATATTTATTTTAACTTTTAATACATTTTTTTTTTATCTTTTGAGCAGCTAATTTAAAATAAATGCAAAGCTGTACATAAACATATGTGACAAAACATGCCCGTATGGGTCATGTACAAAGTTATAAGAATAAAAATAAATTACCTATTCTACACCACTTGCTTCAGCTGTCAAAACAATATTAATAATAACGCAACAACAAAAATATTAAATATTATACAGTTCTAAGGCTTAAACACACTTGAATTGACATAATGATTAATCTGACAAGATCAATTATCCAAAAGTAGGAATATTTTTTTATATTTATCAATAACTGAGGGAATATATCCAGTTTAAATAGACGACACACAAACAGTATGTATTAACATCAAGATTGAAAGCCCTCAGTACTTATAATTGGGAGATAATTAGTCTTTGCTATATAGATATTCTGGTAATATTTGCTTTATAGTAACACTTAACAAATCAGAAGGCATTAAGCTAAGCATTGATGTTATTAGTGTGCTATTACTATTATATTAACTGGGAAGATGTGAACATTTCTTGGTGTTTGAAAGCTCAGCTCATACAGGGATGAGTTAGGGCGCTGAGAATGAGAAGCAAAGGGTTAAATTAGATTTGGGTTTTAAGGTGCTGAGTAATAAATACATTTCATTAAACAACTTTAACCATTCAGATGAGACAATTATGTCGACTTTATCAGACCGATTAATCCAATGGAGACTTTTTTATTATCATCACCAATCCATCTGTTTTGTTGTCCAGTTGAGTTGGTTCCACAAAGCAACTATTCAGTGAAGGGTGACATATGGCTGAAGCACACACGCCTCAAACACCGATATACGGCCCATTTGCACACATGTTCCTGTTCCACAGTAAGAAATTATCGGGTGTGTCGCAGCATATGTC
Source organism: Cyprinodon variegatus (assembly GCF_000732505.1). NCBI lineage: Eukaryota > Metazoa > Chordata > Actinopteri > Cyprinodontiformes > Cyprinodontidae > Cyprinodon > Cyprinodon variegatus. The sequence continues at coordinate 1,072,178 of NW_015150619.1, forward strand.
CGCTACTGGACCTTAGAGTCTGAACATGTGCCTCTTTCACTCATATGTATGTGTGTGTTTGTGTGTGTGTGTGTGTGTGTGTGTGGGCATGCATGTGTGAGATAAATTTGTGGAATAACATATGTTTGCAAAAATACATGTGTCAGCAAACGCTGTCCATGCACTGGCATATGTCGATGCATAGCCTTCTATGTTTACACGTTTTGTTTTCTCTGAGCAAGCCTGTGTTTGTGTGAATTTGTTCATGGAGAGTGGCCAGTAATCCACACAGGGCAGCTGTGCTCATTCGTATTCAGCCCCAGGGCACTTTCTTGGGTCGTCTCGCTGATTAGGGATCAGAGATGGAAGGAAGGAGTGAAACGGTGGACAGTGAGGAAGACAAAGAGAGACAAAGATAGAGAGATGAGGGGGGGAGGTAAAGCAAAATACAGAGGTCCTCCCTCATTTTGTAAACAGTTTGTTAATGTCGTTAATCCTATTAAGCAGGGGAAGAAGCATGGCCCCTCACATTACATGCATTAATACAGGGTTGCAATGTGCAATCCCTTCCTCTATCTTTCTCTCTCTCTCCGTCCCACACACACACACACACACACAGCAACACATGCTCTGCTCCAGCCAGGAAATGAAATTGATTTGCCCTCATAAACATTTGATAAAGCTCTAATGCTGCGCCAGGAACAGCTTAGAAAGGCCTGAAGAGTGGACTCATGAAAATGACATGTAAATCAAATGAGCGTCGTATAGTTCCCGGCATAATTTGCCAACAATTATTGTTTTGACCCGGCTCCTCAGTTGACAAAAGAAACCTGCTCCCTCTGAGGAGCAGGAAATCAGCTTTTCAAGTGCTCTTGTGTTTGAAGAGCGGAGAGCAAGGCGAGGCGTGATTGCCGAGATGTGCAGAGGGAATCAGACGTGGGGTGATTTCATACAAGAAGCGAAAGCACAGCAAAGGCCATGGTCACTTGTTTGCCCGCATATATGATGCATTTGGAAGCCGTTCCCTAAGATATGCAGATATAAAGATTGATAATAATAATAATTTAATTTGCCACTTGAAAACAGCTTGTTCACGTTTCACTTTATTTATATGGGATATTAACAGTGCATTTGGCAGTAACTGTCGAGCCATCGATATATTATTCACATTGTGCACATAAATATACATGGAGAATAGCAGCAGCATGCAAGAGAAGAAATATTAAAGCAGATGCACATCCCTCTAATCTGCAATGTAAATATAGACATACTTGTGACCATATCATCTAGACATGACATTATTGTTAGTGAGGAAACTCCATGTAAGGATTTGTATTTGATTTGAGCTTTTCCACTTTTGATTTAATTCCATGTTTACTCATGTTTTATTGCTGATTCAGGCTTTCTCGAGCACGAATGCTCTCAGGCCATCCTGCTGCGTATGCTGGATCATTACTGCCAACGTTCATTGGTGTTTTAAATTAGAGACGCAAAAACCAAAGACCCTTCTGTGACTCTTCATTTCCTCTTTAGGTAACACTGGAAAAGCTAAATCTTACTTAAAGATAAGACAGGGGCAGATTTACTATTAGACAGAACTAGGCAGCTGCGTAGGGCCCATAAAACTGCTTTTACATGCATGGTTAATACATGTACTACATTTGGAGATATATTGCAGTATTTTCCATCTGCGTTACAGTGACGTAGAAAAAATTGAAGTTGCATGTACCATTGAAGTAGCAATTGAGTAAATATACTGCAATTGAACCAGTGGGTAAAAGCCTTATACTGTGTTTTATGTGTGTTTGTTTTCAGAATGAGAGAGGGATGGGCTGTGACAGAGAGAGTTTCAAAATTATCCAGCCAGGCTGTGATATTGATGTTGTTCAACCAAATTGTGAGATTCCAGCATCATCCACTCATCCAGCAGTGTACTCCTGGAAGATGACCCTCTGACAACTCTGGCCAAAGCAGCTGTCTGATCGGGCAAGCTGCTCAATAGTACAGAGAGGACCACTCCACTGTCAAGATATTTCCAAGAAATTGAGACGGGCGCAGATTTACTTTCAGCTATTATTTCATTCAAATGAAAAATGGAAAACAGATAGGCACATCATGGCTTGTCTCAAGTAAAAAGAAGGACTTTTATTTGCTTTTGCTGTTGCCTTTTTGAAAATACAGGATAGAGCAACCAGCTAAGTGAGAATGGGCTTAGTGAGGGACAAAAGGTAGAAAAATTAATGTATGTTCATTATATTAGAATTTCTGTATCTGTATAATGAGTCCGTTTTATGTGTTTTCTTCTCATTTCAGAGGGCCCCATACCTGTCTTTGCCTAGGGTCCCAAATTTCCTAAATCTGCCCCTGAAAAAAGATAAATCTTATCTGTAAGTATTCCTCATAAACTGCATGCAAACTTTGTGTTCTAAATGATCCTGGAATTTGAAGCAAAAACACATTGAACTCCTCCTAAAAGGCTGGTTCCAGGGCATCCTTTAAGTCTCACCCACTTTACTTCATTCTATTTTTTCTAATAAAAGAAGAACTATAAAGTAAACAAACAAATTTTATTGTGTGTGTCTAATTGTTTTAAGAATATAGCCTCTGTTTATTTTATTGTTCAGCACATTGATCCAATGGCATGTAGTGTAAGAAGTTAAATCAAACGTTTGTCAAACGCTTGTGGGTGTCTTCAACACCCACAGCGTACTAATGTTTAACTGATTCTGCAGCCAGGACAACACAGTTCGTCCTCATTAGGAGAGGATTTTTTAATTTACCTGGAACTCCTTTAAAAGTTTATTTCTATTCTCATTTTTTTCCCTTTGAATAAATAACTTAAATAGAAAGCTGCCATAGTTAGATCCACAGGTAACAGGATATAAAGGAAATCCCACCTGAAGGTGTTTCACTGAGTGTTTGTCGGAATACAAATAACTCTGACAAAATTGAAAATATATGCAATTTACTTTTAGTAACACCACGTGGCTGCTTCGGTAAGCCCTTTCTTTCCTAGTTTTGTGTTAAGGCTTCATATGCAATAAAAATAGATAAAGTCAGGGTTCAATTTCTAGCACTGTTTCCAGGCATCAAGGCGACAGTGTTTAGGTTTTAGCATGGACTTTAAATGTTTTCCCCACTCATCTAAGGGTTTTCCCCAGGTACTCTGCCTCCTTCCAAAAGTCCAAAAATATGCATGTTAGTTTTTATAGATCTTCTTCTAGTTCTATGCATGCATGGCTCTTTCGCCTTTGTGGTGACGTGTAGCCATTTTTCGGACCATTAACCTATCTAAGGTTTGCTCTGCTTCCTGCTCCAATAGGTGACAGTATGCTGGTGAGGACAAATGCAGATGATGGATAACTGGATGGGTGAACAGGAAGATGTTTTTTTAATGCTTTCTTAAATAGAAATTAAGTTTTGCTAATCTGAAAACTGAAAAACAAAGTGATGGTGAAGGTAGACCAATCTAGTTTATATTGGATATTTATAAGTAGCACACATTTTTAAGTAGAGATGATTATGGGAAGATCATTTTTCCTGAAAAAATGAAAGAATAACCTTTTACTCCCTCTATAAAAAAACAAAAAAACAATTAAAACTCAATAAAAAACTAGTTAATGTAATGGGCTATTTTTCAATCAAAGTCTATTTTTGCTGCCAAAGCTCTCAGCAGTGAGTCATATCCAGCACTGCAATTTACAGCAAATGATGGAGCCTTTCTTTGTTCAAGTGTTAAGTTTTGGTACAGTGAGCAAATAAGAAAAATAAAAGGTTATAAATGATGTCTGTAAACGTTAACTACCTGATTTTGTGCATCAAACTGTAAGGCTGGGCTAAGGGATCATTTATATTGATTAAATTAACTATATTTTGATTTAATTAACTAAATTAATCAGATTAAATAAACTACATTAATCAGTCTTTAAACCACTTTGAATAATTTATTTTTATGTATTTAAAACACCAGATTTTTTTCTAGATTATTAATTTGATTGTTTTTTTTCTATTCTTTCAAGGCGTCTTTAAGAATTTTCAACGGTCAGTTTAAACTTTTTAATTTGCTTCAGTCACATAATTCCCTAGATGAGCAGTGAAGCAGATTTAAATACTATGAAAACAACTGGGCTGCAGGAAGGATGAAATCTTATAAATTATTCCTGCACTTTTAAACATGTAGGCAAAAAATACATATATGTTGGCTGAATTCCTAAAACTGCAAGTTTGTTCCAGTGGAGTCAATAAAATCCCTCCCAAACCACTTACAAGCTTTGCCCCACCAATTCCTACATTAGTTCACGCTGCAAAGCATACATTTTGATTGAAGTTGTTATTGACCAATGGCGTCCCGGCTGCCGATTAATTCTGTCGAATCACAGCCGAGCCTCTTATAAATCGCCCCTCCTCTAAAGTGTGAGCTGAAAACGAACGTCATTTGCCTCGTACACTTAGCATTAGCCTTAAATTAGCTTGGTTTTAACACTGTAAATGTATTATCCTAGATAGATGCGGACTGTTGTTTAAACCCTCAGTCACATTCAGAGGTAGTAAATCGCCCAGTTTGTCTCAACAGCGGGAAACATGTATATTAAGGCTTTAATCCGTTGCAGGGACATGCTAAAGGGAGAACTCTTGGTCTGAAATGCTTGCTAGCCTTCGAGAAGGGGCCGAAAACCGAAAGTGGCTAACAGCGCCGACGGTTAACTCACCGCCAGCAAAGCCAGCGGGCTTTCTCACATCTGTCGTCGGCACAAGAAGGTGGACAGACTGAAACGGCGTCTTTCCTACAACGTAAGTAACGCCTCATAATTGTACTTAGCAATTTTATGACACTTGGCTCGCCACCAGCTAAGCTGCATTTTAACAACTGTAAAGTTCGCTAGCTGGTTGTCTTTAAATTGAAGTGGCCTAAGATTTTATTTGGCAGGTCGTTATAAAACGCTGGGTAATAAAGGGTGGCTCATAAAAAAATATGGGTTTATGTGTTTTTAGTCATTTCAGGTCCTTTTTGGCTTGAGGCTAAAAGTTAAAATTGTGTTATTAGCTACGGTTGAGAGCAGTTAACTCTCCTACTTGTGTATATATATGCGCTACATTTGATAAAATATAGGGATATCGAGGTTAATATCTCATTCATACAAAATAATATACATTGTATTAATTGCTGGAAATAAAGGTATGAAAAATATCAAATATTTTTAACGATTGCAACAGGTGCCCCTCATGCAGCAATATATCTGTTGTTTTTTTTACATTAAGGTAAATAAGTCCCATACTTTGTATCATAGGGGAATAATTACCATCCTGTTATTTAATTAAATACTCCTATTAGTGAATAGCCTCTTTCTCTTTTCATTAAGAGGTGTCCTATTCGGTTAAAATCTAACACCAGCTCATGAACTTGTTTTAATTGCATGTTGTATTGCTGGTTGTTGTTTTTATTTGACAGTGTGTTCCAGAAATGGCTGCATTATCAGTGGGATGTTTGTGTTGGCACCTCTTCATTACATTTTCTGCCTAGCAATGCTGCTTTAGTATCCTAATGCTGTGAGTCTATGCACTTATTGAAATTCATTGACCTTATGTCAGTCATCTGACTGAATTTATTATTGGTATATTAGCAACAGTTTTAGATGTTTTGCATTGAAGGAGCAATGAAAGGAGAATTCAAAGTGTACTGAGATCATTTGGGGGAAAAAACAACAACGAAAAAACATCTGAGAAAGCATCAGCACCTATTAATGTCAAATCCATGTAAGATAAAAAATATCTTAATTACATAAGACTATATTTTGGAATATAGTGAAGAATAAAGTGAAACCTAAGCCTCCTGTTTGCTTTCTTTTAAATTTTGAATGTTATAGATACATTCTCATGCTGAGCCTGAAACTATTCCCATTTTATTTTATTTTTTTTTGTACACTGGGCTTTGTGTAGACAGACCAAATTTAAAAATATTCAGGATATGTTTACATTATCAGAAGAGATTATCATAAACCAGTGTTCAAATGACAAGCAGTTTTTTCCTTCTTTTTTTGTGTGCAGTCATTATCATATGCAAAAAAGTGATTGCAGTATGATGTGCAGCCACTGTTTGACTCATGGTAAACTTTTTTTATTGCCAATATGCGACCTGTATCTGCTCTTTTCATGGCAGTTTGAACATCACAGATCCGATTTCTTCCAATGTGACCCAGGCCACTTGGCTAGGTGGTCCTGAATCTGATGCTGATCTGATCTTTTCAAATCGCATTCATCCAACCTGAACACCATTATTACTCAACATAGATCACTATTCTGTGTCTTGCCACACAGAAGAGGGAAGAAAAACAACAATCATGGTGGTCGATAATGAGGAGAGCAGTTTTTTTTAATCAACTTGAATAAAAATTAGTTTTTAACGTTAGAAAAGATTGGTAGATGAGCTCCTGCACTACCATCCATGTTTACTTCCGTAAACACAGAGTGTGCCTGCTTGTGACGTCATTTTGTCCTCTACTGCGCATGCGTATGAACACAGTTCACACAGGAGATCAAATACATGTCGTATATATTTGGAAATGTGAATGGCAATGCAAAAAAAATTGGAATTGCGCTAAGTGTGAACGTAGCCTGAGTGTTCTAGACTGTAGAGATGAAACAACGAAACATAAACAAAGCAGTGTAGTTGTGGCCTCCATGTGTTGGAGAACTAGACGGGTCAGCAATATGTTGGTCATTTTTATATTGCTCTGAATGTCCAATCCTTTTTTAATACAATATGATGAAAGTAACATTGTTAACTGGTTGATTTTTTTTTTTTCTTTACAAGCAAACCTGCATTTGGCTCCCTAACGGACCTGCTGCCCATAGCTAACCAAATGTGTTAAAATAGCACCAGTCTAATAAGATTGATTTGTGCCACTCCTTTATTACCTTTATGTTACTGTTCAGGTTTTAAATGACTGAAGTAATTTTTGTCCAATTGAATTAGTCTTGCAAGCAAGGAAAAGTTAGCAAAGCAGTTAGGCCATGCAGCCTACATTAAGGGGCGGTATTAACTAGAAACCTTGAAACGATAACAGGGGTTTCTATCAAGAGGGAGAAAGTGAGCACACTACACAAAATATCTCTTAATAACCTTTCTTTGAGTGTGGTTATTGCATGCTTACTATATATTTTTTTTTTTTTTACACTTTATCCCACAGGAATTTAGTTGACTCTTAAAGCCTTCTATCATGCTGCATGTGTCTTATTTTTTTTCCCTTTGAACCAGATCAGATCTTAACTTTGACAGATGGGCTTGTGGACAGAGAGAGCAGGTAGATACAGGTACAGACGGCCTTTTTGCTGCCAAGAAACCACTCAGACTACTATATCAAGATGCGTTTACTTTCCTGCTCTTCAGCCACAGTCTTATAGGCTTCTGTCTGGTCAAGTAACGGCTCCATAATCCCAGGCGCCACTGCAGTGATGGTGCTTGTGTTCAGAGAGCTTTTGTTCCTGGAAATTGACAACTTTTGGAATAACTTAAGTGATGGTCATCATAGAGCTTTTCACCTTGACAGTTTATTTTAAAAGCATTAATGTTGGGTAAAAAGGACTTTCTATTAGTTGTAATCTGTAACATTACTGTAGGTGGCTTGTTAGAATAGCAAATCTGTAAACATCAGCGTCGATTATTTTTTTTATTGTACCATAAGCGGATGTGTTTAACAGATGCTTAATAAGCAGAAAGATAAGCTCTTCCCTAAAAGGTAATGTAAGTGTGTAAGTAAAAATTGATTATCTCATAAATAGCTATAGTCTCTGTATTGACTTTGTTTCAGCCCCATCAAAGAAGATGGTTGAGTGAAAATTGAGGCAGATGCTAACTGACCCTTACCTGGAATGTAGATGCACATTATACAAATTTCCTTTAAAGATTTAAAAGATCATTTATTTAGTAACATAACAAGAAGCTTAACTTAATTCCAAAAAAGTGATTATTACCACTGCTTTTTAATTATTGTTGTTATTTTCATTAGGAACATAACAGATAAAAAAAAAATACTAGCACAATTACAGTTAATTGATGTTTGCATCAATGTGTGTCAAGTCACTTATGCTGGATTACTGCTGTGATCCTAATTTTCCTATTTTCCCCAAACATTATTATTGTTATTCAGCAAAGGATTTCTGTTGAGACAGATTTTAAGTTCTGAGTTAGAAGAAAGTTTGCACGGCACTGCTGCCTTGTAGCAAAACATTTGTAGAGTAATTTCATACCAGGTTCTTGTTGCATGGAGTTTGTATATTCTCCACATGCATGCATGTAGGACTCTATTTAATTTTTTTATTTTTATTTGAATATATATNATTATTAACCTGAAGGTAAATGACTACACCTAATTGGAAATGACAAGAGGTATTCATCATCAATCCTGGGCTTTAAATGTGGTAAAAAATAACACTGTTACTAATTATATTTATATTCTCCACATGAATAATGAATCCATGATATTTAATTTTTTTATTTTTATTTGAATATATATGTATGTGTGTATATATATATATATATATATATATATATATATATATACTTTAATAATCCCAGAGGGAAATTACTTACTGTCAAACACAGGCGACTGTCTAAGAACACTCCAAAAGCGTTTTTATTTGCTTTTGATAAATATCTCGTCATCCTTAAATTGGTGGACAAAATATTGCAGAGAGACACAGAGGCATTGTATGAAATTGACCTAAATACAATGTCTAAATGATTTGATCAGGTTACTTGAACTCAGATATTTGAAGTGCACTGTAGATTGTCATGTCCAATTTTAAATATTTTATGTATAACATTAAACATTGATGCCAAGTGGTATACATCAGTTAATTTTCTATTGATAAAAAATAGGCTAAAATGAAAAAAGCTACTGCAAATGTCAGAAAGCTTTAGAGTTTTTGAGAGCGTAATATTTCTAAACCTTTGTGCACCTTGAAAACTGATAACTGGTTAAGAGTTGAGATTAGTATTACTAAGTAAGTATTATTTATACAGTAAATTTCACAGTTAATATCAGATCATGGAAATATGATTAAATTGATATGAATAGAATCCTACAAATATAAAATACTAATAATACTTAACTGCCCGTTTGTCTTAAGTAACATTTCAACCATTTTAGCAACAAATTCCTTACTGAAAAGCTGATAAGCACCAACAAAAGAAATAGAAGCTTTAAGCTTTCACAGTGATAGTTTATCTTTCTTAACATTATTTCCTTTGGCCATAAACAGTTTATAGAGCTGTTGATATAGAAGTTAATGGAGAGCTCTTGTTAGTGGTGCTTTTGGAGTGTTCTCAGACAGTCGCCTGTGTTTGACAGGATAATCTGCCTCTGTGTGGAACCTATCAGCAGCTGAGGGTTAAATTGAGTTAACTTGTTAAAGCTGTCCTGCTCGTCTGAAGTCTGAAATCAGAGACTGGAGAGCCAGTCTGTTTGCCCCCGTTTCAACTCTAAAATTTAAACTCAATGAATAAAAATTATTCCCAGGGATTACCACATAAAAAAAAAATAAAAAAAAATGTATTACCTGTGAGAGCCTTGATATTTTTTCAACCCGTAAAGGAAAAATGAAAAGCATGTGATCATATATGCAAACAGAAAGTAGTATTACTTTGCTGCTCTTCCATCACATGAATACCATCCTCTGTTGTGCTTTTATTTTTTTTGGATTGTAGGATATTTTTCTGGTTTTTGAGATACATTTTCAGGAGTTGCTTACGTACACGGTGTATGTATGAATCGAACCGAACCGTGGATTTTGTGAACCGTTCCACCCCATATATATTTATTTATTTATTTATTTATTTATTAGTAACAATGAACATGGATGCTTAAAAACAGAGATTACATCCCCAAGCTGATTGCTAGCCAGATTTGGACATATCTGTTTTTAGTCAGCATATATGATTACACTTAATTCTAAATAAACACTCAATATGCATAAAATATTGGGCATAACAGACTTTCGGGCCAGGCCTTCTGTCAAAGAAAAATATTACAATTACCGAAAGTGAACTGAAGTTATCTGTATTTTTCCATTTTGGCTTACAGTTTATCTGATTTCCCATACTGGTATTATAAACAAAAAATTATGATAATTTTTTATTATTATTATTTCTTACAATTATAGAAACTAACTACCTGAATGTACACTGACCCATCTGTCAGTTTTCTTCCTTCTAAGAAGCAGACAGACTTGCAGATAAAACTGCCAAAAAGTATCTTGGTCAGCAGAGTGGTGGCAGAAAGTGGTCACGCCTTAACCGGTGTTGAATATGTATTTTCTATATTACCTGAATATGTCCTCCCCTGCTGATCAACTAATAAATAGCAAAACCTCCATCGAGAAAGCAGTGGTTGTTGTTCTTCCTCCTGTTCCCCTGTGAACCTGATTGAAGAGCTCTTTATAAACAGGTGACTATTCTTTTCAGACGTGTTGCTTTAGTTGCTGACAGACTGAACAGCAGTCCTTGTTCTAAGCTTGTAGGGTAGAATCTAAGGAAAGAAACTTGTTCTAATACTACTGCAAGAAAAGGATGTGTTTTGAAAATAAAAATTCCATAAACATCCAAATAACATAAAAAAATTTTTGTTGCTTTTTAGAGTTAAAAAAGTTTCTGGTTTGAAAATGAAATTACTTTCTGAGTTTATCTGGGTGAATTAAACATACATTATTTAAAATATGTATTGTCCCACCTTCATTTATGTCAGAATTGTTGAAAAGGTAATATTCCTAAAATGTGGTATGTTTAGAGGTATGTAAAACTTTCCTATTTTTGCTGGTTGCAGTTAAAGCCTCAGGAGAGGGAATTGAATTCATCCTGTTTTAGTGGTCAGGGTTTGCTTTGCTTTTTTAGCTAAGTTTACTCTACAGGTCATTTTAAATTGGTTTGATATATGAATGCAGTAGACCACAATACACAGTCCTACCTGATCGATTGCATCTCTGTGAAACAGCACACATCTGCTGGATGAGGTTAAAGTGTGAACTGATCTCCTTTGATTCTAGAACAAGCTGAGATACCTTTTCTTTATTTTGTTTAAGGTGAATTAATGTGGCAAAGCAGCAGGTTTTATGGGGATGTGGGAACAAACCAGAGTTGGTGATTCTCCATCTTCAATAAAATATGACCTTTAGCCTTTTTGCTCCATCAATACATTCCCATTAGGAGATTAGATCATCAGGTATGCCTGCAGTGTATTTATAACCTGCATTTATTGATGTTATCACAAACAATGTGCATGTTAAAAGGGCAATTTCCATGGCTGAGGCGCAGTTAAGTACTGTGACAATCAATACATGTGTTGACTCCACTCTCACATTGTCTAAACAATCAGTATAAGCTTGTTGCAGAATTAGTATCTTCTATGAAATGGCCTGCTGCTGCTGCTTATTTAGCTAATGCAGGTGCAGTTATTGCTAGATATCCTCTTAAACTCACTGCAGTTTGTTAATGTCTTTGGTCACAAAGAAGCTTTTAAGCCTCCTCCTCCATCTTTTTAAGGATGAACTAAAGTGACTCTGCTATTTTTGGCTTTGTTGTGCCAGATTCCAGATTTTTAGAACATCATCTGGGATCTGTTTTCATTTTCCACTTCCAATAATATAAATCCTAACTTTTTTTTTTTTACTTATAATGCTCCAAATAATAATTTGTTGAAATATGTCACAAATCTCCCCCTTTCTGTAATTTATGTGTTTTTATTCAGAAGGAAACCGTTCTGACAAAAGAGTTAAGACTGTGGTTGAGGTCTGGTGACTAAGCTGAACATGACATAAATGATTACAAGCCATCTTGTCTCTACTGAAACTTTTTGCATAACCTCGAGCTGAGCTGAAGCTCATTGCATTGCTATGTTACTGCATGCTGAGTCAATGTTAGAACTAACTAGAAATTGTGAAAGTAAGACTTTACTCACATGGGGATGAAACTCATTGTTAGTGTAACGGTACCCTACTTTTGTAACAACAAAATAATAGCAATGATAATACTCTGACCAGAATATGATTCAATTAAAGGTCAAATGTAAAGTAAAATTGCTTCTAAAAGTGTATGTTTTTTTTTTTTTATAAAAGTCACTCAAAGAAAACAGAATAAATGTAACTAGTTACTACTGTATTTTTATTTTTTTCAAATAAGAGTATTGAATATTTTGCTGGGGATCAATATTGTCTTTTAAATATTAATATTGTGACAATCCTAAGATACTCACTGAATGAATGTCAATGTTTCTTTAAACCCAGCATGTTCCCTAACATACACTGAACAAAAGATTTCTAATCCGATCAAAATAAGATTGACAGATTTTGGTGGATGATGGACAGGATTTTATTGATCTATGATGATCTGTTCTAATCATGAGTTTTCAAATGTATGTAACAAATCTGATATTGATAAGTATTTTTTGTGTTTTTTCATGTTCAAACCGCAGCTTTGAGCAAAATAATAAGATAATCTTTGTCCAAACGTTTGTACCAGACGATGTTTCTTGTATTTTCTTTTCATGTTGTTTCCTTTTCTTTGTTGTCACCCCCACAGGAAGCAGGGGGTCTGTCTGTCTAAGGCAGAGGCATGGGATCGTTTCTGGACAAACCCAAAACGGAGAAGCACAACTCTCACGGGGAGGGGAACGGACTGCGCTATGGGTTGAGCTCCATGCAGGGCTGGCGGGTGGAGATGGAGGACGCTCACACTGCTGTACTAGAACTACAGACGCCCGGCATGGCTGACTGGTCTTTTTTCGCCGTGTATGACGGCCATGCTGGATCCAGGGTTGCCAACTACTGCTCTAAGCACCTTCTTGAACACATAATTACTGCAAGCTTAGGTGCAGGGGGAACACAAGGCTCTCAAGCCAGATCAGACTGTTCCAACGTTAACTCTCAGGCTCTTCCCCCTCCTGATGTAGAGGCTGTGAAAGCTGGGATCCGCACCGGGTTCCTGAGGATCGACGAGCACATGCGAAGCTTATTTGGCCTTCGCAATGGGACAGATCGCAGCGGCTCGACGGCTGTGGGAATCCTTCTGTCACCAGAACATTTCTTCTTCGTCAACTGCGGGGACTCTCGCGCCGTTCTCTACCGCAACTCACAGGTGTGCTTCTCCACACTCGACCACAAGCCTTGCAACCCACGGGAGAGGGAGCGCATCCAGAACGCCGGAGGATCCGTGATGATTCAGAGAGTTAATGGGTCACTGGCAGTCTCAAGGGCCTTGGGGGACTACGATTACAAGCGTGTGGATGGCAAGGGCCCCACAGAGCAGCTGGTTAGCCCTGAACCGGAGGTGTATGTGATGATCAGGGCTCCGGAACAAGATCAGTTTATCATTCTGGCCTGTGATGGCATCTGGGATGTCATGTCCAATGAGGAGTTGTGTGAATTTGTGAAATCTAGACTAGAGGTGTGGGATGACCTGGAGAGAGTCTGTAACGAAGTGGTGGATACTTGCCTGCACAAGGTAGGTCAACATTTTTTTGGTTTTTGTATTCTGTACCAACCACAGCACAAACATCTAGGATCTTCTTGAACCAACTCTGTGTCTAAAACTGCAAACCAAACAGTTCTTCAAACAAAGTGATCAGTTTTACAGCCATACTTAATGATGGCTTCAAATAGAATCAATAAAAACAAGCTTTCTTAACTAGAAGATGCAAAAAATAGAGATTTGTTTTTGCAAATGGAATCAATTTGACCAAATATCAAATCCCGTGACCACTGATCAGTGTGGAACTGTCAAGTTCAGTTCAGAATAAGTATTTTGTATTGATTAAACAAAAATTAAACTGTTGAGCAAAAACTGGGGAAACAAAGTTGATTCTAATCTAAGATAACTGGGGCTTACAGCTTAGTTCGTAGTTATAGCCTTTTATAAGAGAGTTCAATAAGAGGCGAGATTAAGGCAGAGTTAAAGGGTAAAAACAAAAATAAAAAAATTAGTTTATATGTACAGTAAATATTTCTCCAATTAGAAACTCTTTAAAGTATTTTAATCTGTGTTGCAGACCCAGGAAGGTTGGCTTATCTCTCATTTTCTAACAAAAACAATGAAGGTTTCATTATCAGCCCTATGCAGGCATTATTTTATTAAAACAACAAAAAAAGAAATTCTTGGACTAAAATACAAAATCCTTCACATAAAATGAGATGTTGCTAATGTTTTTGTATCCTGTTTTAACTTGTTACTCCTAACTAGAGAGTGAATGATTAATTCACATTGAGTAAAGCTCCAAGAAGATTATTTACATTCTAGCTGCAATTCCTGGGAAAAAAATGTGACTCCATTTCTTTACCTTCACCAAATAATGATTCACTTTAGTGTCCTGATTTAAGGTCTGTCTCCTCTCTGCCATCATGGCTGCCCTGAACTAAAGAGACCCGCCTTTGTGGACACTATTTTTTCTTTTTGATAAAATCTACGCTAAATACTGGAGACTACACTTTGTGCAGAATTATTAGACAAATGAGTATTTCGCTCACATCATCCTTTTCATACATGTTGACCTACTCCAAGCTGTATAGGCTTGGAAGCCAACTACCAATTAAGTAAATCAGGTGGTGTGCATCTCTGTAATGAGAAGGGGTGTGGCCTAATGACATCAACACCCTATATAAGGTGTGCTTAATTATTAGGCAACTTCCTTTCCTTTGGCTAAATGGGTCAGAAAAGAGATTTGACAGACTGTGAAAAGTCAAAAGTTGTCAGATGTCTTTCAGAGAGGTACAGCAGTTTAGAAATGGCCAAGGTTTTGAAGCGGGATCATCGCACAATCAAGCGGTTCATGGCAAATAGCCAACAGGGTAGCAAGAAGCGTGTTGAAAAAAGGAAAACGCAAAATAACTCCCCATGAATTGAGAAGGATCAAGCATGAGGTTGCCAGGTAGCCATAAGCCACCAGTTGTACCATATTTCAGAGCTGCAACATGTCAGGAGTGCCGAGAAGCACAAGGTGCTCAATACTCAGGGACCTGGCCAAGGTAAGGAAAGCCGAAAAAAAGACCACCTTTAAACAAGACACACAAGACAAAACATCAAGATTGGGCCAAGAAATATCTGAAGAAGAAATATCTCCAAGGTGTTTTGGTCTGATGAAATGAGAGTGAGTCTTGATGGGCCAGATGGATGGATGGGCACCAGGCTGGATCAGTAAAGGGCAGCAAGTTCCTTATCGACTCAGACACCTGCAAGGTGGAGGTGGTGGACTAGTTAGGGGTGTGGGAAATAATCGCTTTGGCGATATATCGCGATATTCGGCTGCCCAAAATAATATCGATCTTTCACTTCTTAGTATCGATAAAAAAAAAAAATGGTTACATAAAACATTGATGGGAAAATGGGTTACCTCTGCACCACCACTCTGGCAGACAGCGCTGTGGAGCCCTTTAACTGTGCGTGCAGCACCAAATCTGTATTTGAGGCAGTCATAGTGGAAGAAAACCCCAAACATGGATAATAATACCTAATCAATATTTTCTGATGAAAATATACAGCACTTGCTGTTTTATCTCATCATTTGATTTTGATAGCTGGAGAAAATATGGCAATATATAGTGATACTGCAATATCGTGATAATATCGTATTGTGACCCAAGTATCGCAACATGTATCGAATCGCAACACTCATGCCAATACTCACCTCTAGTACTGGTGTGGGCTGGTATCATCAAAGATGAGCTTGTGGGACCTTTTCGGGTTGATGATGGAGTCAAGATCAACTCCCAGACCTACTGCCAGCTTCTGGAAGACACCTTCTTCAAACAATGGTACAAGAAGAAGTCGCCACCATTCAAGAAAAACATGATATTCATGCAGGACAATGCTCCGTCACACGCATCAAAATACACCACAGTGTGGCTGGCCAGAAAAAGTCTAAAAGGAAAAAAAAATAGTGACATGGCCCCCTTGTTCACCTGACCTGAACCCCATGGAGAACCTTTGGTCCTTCATGAAATGTGAGATCTACAGGGAGGGAAAACAGTCCACCTCTCTGAACAGTGTCTGGGAGGCTGTGGTGGCTGCTGCACGCAATGTGGATCGCAAACAGATCAACTACTACAGAACTGACAGAATCTATAGATGGAAGGCTTTTGAGCTTCATGGTGAAGAAAGGTGGCTATATTGGTCATTGCTTTGTTTTTTTTGAATGTCGTAAATGTTTATTTCTGAATTTTGAGTTGTTATATTGGTTTACCTGAAGAAAATAAACAAGTGAGATGGATATATATTGTTTTTTATTACGTTGCCTAATAATTCTGCACAGTAATATTTACCTGCACACACAGACAACCTCATAAAATGGCCAAATCTAAAAAAAACAAAATGCACATCAACTTCCAAAAATATGAAACTTTGATATTAAGGAGTCTTTTGGGTTGATTGAGAATGCAGTTGTGGCCCAATAATAAAAATAATCCTCAAAAATACAACTTGCCTAATAATTCTGCACACAGTGTATATGTGATGCTTGTATAGTAAAGCAAAACATTGCTTTTAAAATGACAGCTGTTTTCTTTTAAAAAAGAAATATTTAGTGTGGGAAACGGATGAAAAGAGCAGGTCTGGTTCTTGGAATTCATGTGCTTTTTTTGCACTAGATAATTGATTTAGTCTTTTATTTTCTTTCCTCTCATCCATTCAGGGAAGTCGAGACAATATGAGTATTGTTTTAGTGTGTTTGCCCAATGCTCCCAAAGTATCTGAGGAGGCTGTGAGGAAAGAAGAAGAGGTAAACAAATACCTGGAAGATCGAGTGGAAGGTAGGAATGATGAGCATGGATGATGTTCTTTTAAAGTAACACTGTTCTCAATTTCTTTATGGATTTGGAGAAACAAAATGGTTCTTTGAAGACCATGAATTTCAGGAATAGTTTTACGTTTTCTTATCTTCTAAGGTCAAACAGATTGTTTTCTTCCACTTTTGTTATTTAAGTAGTTCTATTTTTTCTGTTCTAACTGAGCTATGTCCTGTTCAGAGCAAAAGAATTAAAGTATTGTGACTCCCATTTCAGGAGGCTTCTCCCTTCCTCATTACCTCTTGTAAATGCATCTGCTTTTTATTCCCAAACATTTGCAGTGTTGTTATGATTTCCCTGATCTGTCCCGGTTCTCTACGCCCTTTAATCATTTCACACCTAATCCTCCTCAAATTATGACACAAAATGTTCATCAGAGTGTAGCAGTTCATATAAGATGGTCTTCCTAGTTTTTAATTCCTATGAAATCAGACTTTATCACCTTAGTTTTGTTCTCCATTTGCTTCAAAACATAACTAAATGTATCCGATTCATGCATATAACTTTTTGGGAACGGTGGCTTTTGTTTGGTAAAAGAACCATTTGGTTGGGGTCAGTTACTGTGAGGTACATGTTGGATTCAGGCTGTTGTCTAATTTCTGGAAAAGCAAAAAGAGAGGGAGTTAAAAGAAAGAGGACGGGCTGGGAGGAATGCTCTGGCTGAACATCGAGCTGGCTCCATGCCACTCAGCTCAGCTGCAAGCCTCTTGCTGTCACCATGCCTCATTTAGACACTCTTTTCATTTATTCACTTGCACATTTTCCACTCTTCCTTTCTCTCCACTTTTTTTTTCCAGTCCCTTTTTTTTTCCACTGATGGTCATGGTTATAATAAGCTTAGTGACTACTGAGATGTGTAACTGCATTTCTGCCGTTGTGTTTAGAAATGCTGAGTGGAGATGAGGGTGTTCCTGATCTGGAGACGGTGATGAGGAACCTGGCTTCAGACAGTGGGATGCCCCCTCTACCCCCCGGGGGTGGACTTGCCAGCAAGTAAATGCTACCGTCCTCTATTATCTGCTGCTTAATCTTTCTAAAAAGTGTTTGTTCACTAAAGTTCACCAACAAAAATGAGACCCTCAGAAAAAAAGATCTCTTCATATTGACATTCAATGGAAAAGCCATTAGTTGAAAGATATTATTTTTGAGTCAACAGGTCGAGTCAGTCACACACCCACCAGATTTATACTTCACATTTTTTTTGGCAAAAATTAAGAACATATATTAGCTCTCTTTTACTGTCTCTTTATTGTTTGACTTTGGTCATATATGATTTGGTGATATATTTCTTATATTTTTGTTGATAGGATGTAATTTTGATATAATCAAGAATAAAGCTTCCTAAAATTGCAAACAATTAGTCAACTCTATGAAAGTCATCCAATATAACAGCCCACTACATTTGGTACTCCTTGTACCAAACAGTTTTTAATGTAACACCAAGCTAACAAGGCTCCATAAATGCTAACTAACTGACATCTCTACTGCTTAACTGCTTCTTTGTTAAGCTAAAAGGCCTCTTATCAGATGATCCCATAGCAGTAGACGAAATGAAGGCTTATGTGACGAGTCTGCTCAATGTCCGATAGACATTAATACTATATGCTAAAAGCTTAGCGTAGCCTGTTCAGCAAAACTTTGGTTAGGTCCACTTATAGGAACCTAAGGAAGGCAAAACTGATTCAATAAAACAGAATGCATTTCAGTTTTAAAAAGGATAATGCAATTTTCGAATATGGTTAGAAACGTGGTCATGAAATAAAAAAAAAAAAAAAAACAACAACAAAAATTCTATTTAATGATAGTCCAGGAACTTGGACTTTCTCTATTAAATGTTGAAGTCCCTTAACTGCACGTTTCTATGAGAACTTAGTCTTTGTTTATGTTATCTCAATGAATAAGAATGATTGTGTTCTTTTTCTACAGATGACAATGAAATAGTTTTTTTTAAATGACACTTTTTTTTTTTTAATCGATCACTGTTTTTATCGATGTAAAAAAGTTTTAAAGTATTCTTCTGTTAGAATAATACTGCTTGATTTGAAGTAAGCGTCACTGTTTTTACCCACCTCAAAAGTTAAACAAATAATTGGCAGCTTTCAATAACGTTTTGTTTGGTTATTCCAAACAAAAGTTGAAAGGCTTCCAGCCCAGTTGGAGCTTGCTATTGTGTTGGTGTTAAAAAACTGTGACTGTATTTAAAAAGAAATTAATTTCAACTTGAAAATCCTGCAGCCAATGAGTCACGGCTCTTTCTGTTCAGCTGCTCTCCAGGCGTCTGTTAATGACATATATATTTTAACCATAAACTGTAATGTATATTGAAACATATTTATACTGACCTAGTTTGGCTGTAGAAAAACATCCTCTAGACCAGGCATCCCCAAAGTCGGTCCTCGAGGACCGCTGTCCTGCAGGTTTTAGAGGTTTCCCTGCTCCATAACAGCTGATTTACATTGATAGTTGTATAACAGGCTTTTGTTGAACTGCAATAATCAGAATCAGCTGTGCTAAAGCAGAGAAACCTCTAAAACCTGCAGGACAGTGGCCCCTGAGGACCGACCTTGGGGATGCCTGCTCTATGCGAACTATTAAACTGTAAACATATTTAAACTTGTGTATTTGTGTTCTCTATGCAGACGCAGTGTTATCGAAGCAGTATACGACCGCCTGAATCTATATAAACTAGAGGATGGAGTAAGTATTGATAAATGACCTTTGGGTGTCTCAACATTACACATTAATGCACATAAACCCTATCCTGTCATTTTGGGGCTTTCTGTATAAGTTTAGATAAGATCTTTTTATTAACTTCCCTAGACTTGGATGTCGTCCTGCTGTCAGCAATCATGGCTGCTGAGGAGGACGTCTTACTTTTAAAACAAAATTTACAAAATAGATTGCTTCAGCTTTGTTCACTATGCAAAGGTCAATAAAGACAGTTTCCCCTTGATGTCAAAAAACACAACAGGAAGTGTCTGAATATGTAGTTTTGGGATTATATGACAATTACATATCTTTAAAATTTTAAATATAACTTCAAACATTCAAATCTCTATCCTTTCCTGATGTAAAGTATTGTGAACGAAAAGGTACCATATATAAAATCAAGAATAAAAAAACTTTTTTTCTAAAAATATTTAATTTGGAGAGGGGGCTAATTTGATGATCTCTCTACACATCTGATTCTGCATCTTTTCTTGGTTGTAAAAGCTGCTGTCCGTGTTTGAACATGTTTGCTGGGTTCTTCTATGTGCAGCACTCTGATTGTGATCGACATGCTATGAGTGTGAGTGTGTGTGAATGTGATCGTAGCTTTCACTGGGGCTGATGTTTACCTCGGCATTGACTTAAGGGCTATATTTCCTTCTCTAACTGCTCTTAGTCTTTTAACACTAAAACATTTCTACCTTTACTAAAGATAAAATCGAAGCTTTCATTGTGGGTCCTCTATTTGTGCACTTTTAATAAGTCCACAATCTGAAGCAGGAGTTCCCAATCATTTAAGTGATTGAGCCCATAAATACCATTGCTACACTCTGGTGAACCCTTAAAAGACAAATAATTACTTCACTTTATATTTATTGATAATCTAAACTCAAATTGTTATGTTTATTTTTGTAAAATGGTCATTATTTAGGTAATTTCATATGATTGTTTTAATGGTGCATTTTACAATGTAAAATATATATTTAATATGTGCATCATTTATTAGAGAAGTAGATAAATGTTACGTTTAATTGTGTCATGGTACATTTATGGGTTATGTAATGGGGCATTAAAATGTATGAGTTTTAGCCCTCAAAATACATCAGAGATGGACTCAAAAAAACAACACCTTGTGGCCCCCCATCAGTGGCCCCAACCCACACTTTGGGAAACCCTGCTCTAAAGCTAAGAGGAGCCTGGTTTTTGATACAATGGCTCCTTTCAATAAATGCTTTTTGATCACATGCATACATTGCTTTGCAAAGCTATTCATAATACTTAATGTTTTTTTTTTTTTTACTTTTTGTCACCATCCACCCTCAAAACTTTTTAAATTTTATATTTAGACTCAAATAACATGGTGCATATCTCTTCTTTACAAGGCGTAAAATCAGAACGTCTTGTGTTCATCAATATTTTGTTTCCTTTATTTCTGGATAAGATCCAGACGACCCACTGAATTATAGACAATTGATAGAGAAGCTGTAGAGAATTTATAGCTTTGAGAGAATCTGCCGACAGAACCATTTGGTTTTGGACCCCGAAAACCTTAAGAGCTGGTTCACAGAGGGGCAAAAATGTGGAAGGGTATTTGAAGAGTTCAAAAACGATTTATCATGAATTACCCCATTCCCACGTTAGATGGTGGTGGCATCACAATGCTGTGGGTAAACAAGTCTTCCAACATTGAGGGAAGCAGGCTAGAACCAAAATGATGTGATTTTGGTCGGTATAGTTTCGCAATATGGGCAAGAGTCCATGGGGTGTGAAATACTTTCACAAGTAAACACAGAAAGACGCTAAGAAGGGAAGCATCGATATGTCTAACTGTGTGTTCACCCTCTGATTAATGCAGCCCTCCTGTTTCATTTGGTAAGTGATCACATATATAAGTGTTAAACCCCAAACCCTCACCCTTCTTCCAAAGCCTTGTGCATTTAATCAAAACCCACACACGCATTCTTACAGGCATGTACAGTGGTGACCTGCAGAACATACCCCCCTCCCCTCTGTCACACCTCCATCAGTCTCTGCCTCCCTTTCTGGTCTACTTTCTAGCATGTAGAGCTCCGTTTAGACTTTAATGTGTGTGTGTGTGTGTGTGTGTGTGTGTGTGTGTGTGTGTGTGTGTGTGTGTGTGTGTGTGTGTGTGTGTTTAGATTTGATGAGAATGATTGATACGTTTTTCTGGTCCTGTCCATCCCTATCTTACGCCACAGGCGCTCAAACACGCATGCACCAGCTCCACACGCATGCATTGCTGTCTCACTTGATGTCTCAGCAGCTGCTCACAGGCTAATAAAAATCTCTGTTCCTGTTCCTCTTCCCCGCAACAAGAGAAAGCCACAAAGTGTTGTCATATGTTTTTGTATTAAATGATCTAGAAGAGGTTAAAAGTGTCAGCGTGCTTACATTGTTGTTATTCCCTTATCTTTGACTGTGTTGGCTTAAAACCCCCCCGTTGAGATCAGAGTTTAGGGAATTTGACGTTAAATTAACTCTTTCTTTTTCTCTTCCTTTCCTGGCTTTTTAGACTGGAGCAGATGTGAATTACTCCTGGTAGCTGTCCAGCCCGACCGCCGGATCCAAAAATAAAACCCCAACAGGACCACTAACCCCCATGAGATTGCATCCCAACTCCTCTTGTAATTCCACCTGAGAGAATATTACTTTAAATCCACACCCAGCGTGGAGGACTGTAGACTGATTAGGATGCTGTTTCGAATTTGAAAACTGCACTACAGGTATAAACGTAGAATAAAACAACCCTGCTTATTTAAGGTTACCTTTCGTTGGTTGTTTTTTTGTTGTGGATTGAACAGAAACACAGAAGAAGCTCTGCCCTGAGAGCTTTGGGACTTTATGGTGCCTTGCAGAGAGCTGAGAGGAAGGAAGGACCTCACAACTCAACAGCCAGCCATTACTGAAAACAAGACGCTCACACATATTTGAGGCAGAGTCTTATTTTGTTTTTGCTCTGAAGTGTTACCTTTCCATGCACCTGACTGAGAGCTTACTGACCACACAACTCTGCCACGACTGCATAAGCTACACTGTCCAGTCCAGCCACAGGAGTCGTCTGCGTAACCTCCCAGTATGAGATCATCTCTTGGATTTAAAGCCCGCTAAATCCTCCCCATCCAAAGAGTTCTGGGTTTGCTCCTCCAAACGGACCCTGACAGCCGATCAGCTGAGGTTCCACACAACAACGCACGAGTCTGTGTTCTGTCCTGGTTTCAGTTCTGGCGCCTAATACAGGCCGGTGTGCTTCTCCACAGATAAACTCCAGTATGACTCTTCCTGCACGTCTCTGCTCACTGTCTCTACTTTCTTCTATTAAAGAATGCAACAGTTATTTTTTTTTTTCTTCCCCTTTTGCTGCTTCTCATCTTGCTTCCAGTCTTCTCCAGTAAAATCAGTCTGCAGTGCTTTGGTAAAACCTGCCAGAACCATAAGCTTTAGAGCCTGCTCTTCCTTAAGAATAGATATTCTATATTAAATCCATATATATACAGATATATATATATATTTAGATTGTTTTGCTTGGGTTATATTCCCTGCCATGGTATTCATTGTGGCCTAATATGTTTTTGGTTTGTTCGTGTGTGTGTGTGTGTGTGTATGTGTGTTACCTTTAATATATAAACAAAAGAATAAAAAAAATAACAGGCAACTTTCAAACCAAAGGGTTAGAGGGTGAAGAAATTCCAGTCTCAACTTCCTGATCTTCCCCTTTTATCCTTAACACCCACACAGACCAGCACGCACCCACAATCCTGCTCATGCTACAACTTGCCTTGTTCTCTTTTTCTTGTATAATGTCTCTGGAAGAAAAAAAGCAGAGCATAAAACCTGGTCTACATAAGGTGGAAGGAGAGAGTTTCTCTGGGTTTTGGTGATTGCAGTAAAGGAGCCTGTGGACTGAATACTTTGATTTATAGCCATGTTGTCCTTTTTGTTTTTACTTCACTAAAGCTAAATTCATAGGCTAGGTTTAATATGTTCTGGAACCAAAGTCAAAGAAAGGATCTAGGTTTTCTGTAACCACACCGTGCATAACAACTTCCTTAGTGTTTATTTTCTCTTAACTGATTAAAAAATGATGCTGCAGCAGTAAACACACACTTCTCCGGATGTTGCAGAAGCAGTATTTGGAAGAGACTTGCTGGGTTAAATAAACTGTGGTATTCTTTACTCTCAGTGCCATATGACAAATAGGTACTTGAATGTTACATTCTTTTGCAGTTTTGATGAAATTATTATTTTGTGGTGGAGGGTTTTTAGGGATGGGATGGCCGGGAGCTGCAGTGGTGCATGTTTTGTAACTAGGTTTTTTTTTTTTCTTTTTTTTTTTTGGTGAAATGTGCCGGAAAGGGAGGGGCTAATGTGGGTTTTTTGTGAAACAATGTTGAAGAGAAAATGTGTTATAGGTGAAGCTAGAAGACCAATATTAAAAATAAAGATATTTAGCTGCCTAATTTATTTTTTATCAAACCAAAATTTTGATTTTATTTGAGATATATGTCAATTATTTTTCCATCTGTCCCCCAGGTGACTTCGTTACTAACTTTTTAAAGTTTTTAACATTGTGCAAACTCGAACCACTTTGGTACAGTTTAGTTTGAAACAGGTCAAACACTGGGCTTGGAGGAATGAAAAGCTTTGAAAGGAGGGAGAGACATTTATTTTCCTGAATGTAATTCCTCTGCTCACCGTTTCCAATGCATGGACTGCAGCTTCTCATTCTCCTCCATGTCTAAAATAAGCTACCTTTGCTTCCTTTCTTTTGGAAAGTGTTAAATCGTTGCTGAAGACTATATCAGGACTCACACATAATGGGGAGAAAGCACATAATAAACGCTTTGGGATGTTAAGTGATGTCTGAATGTGTTTGACTGATTTGTTGCCGTTATTTGTGTAAAGAGTGTCAAAACATATTGGACCATGATTTTAGGAGAGCTTGGTTGAAGGGAGACAGAATCATGGAGATGAAAGCACAAATTTAGCTTTTTGGAGACAAAATGACTTCTTCTGTTTCTGGTCAGCCCCATTTGTTAGTATTAATACTATGTTAAATTCCAGATTACACTTTTTGTTTTTATTTATTCCAAGTGTTTTAGTTGACATTATGCTTTTACTTTCCAAGCTGATTGAAGAAACTTTGACCATTGCGCTGATTTAGGAAGGGCCAGTTTAATTTTTCCACACCTTTTTTCTTGTACCGATTTATGCTGTCAAGTTTACAGACCGTACAGCCAACTAACCACCAATAAAAGATGGATTTATGTTAAAACTGCTGTTTTGTGTCATGTGGTATGTGCCGTGTTAGCAGAGGTTATGGCTTATCATTATGTTGTAAATCTGTTAGTATG
Source organism: Cyprinodon variegatus (assembly GCF_000732505.1). Classification (NCBI taxonomy): domain Eukaryota; kingdom Metazoa; phylum Chordata; class Actinopteri; order Cyprinodontiformes; family Cyprinodontidae; genus Cyprinodon; species Cyprinodon variegatus. The sequence continues at coordinate 1,097,062 of NW_015150619.1, forward strand.
CCACAGTGTTGACACGAGGCTTCGGTTAATTACCTCTGGCCGACGGTCCTCCCTCTCCTGCACAATGAAACCATGTCAGAGATATGCATCTGCTTACTTTTGTTTAATTTCCTGTGCACCATGCCTTGCTCACTGCTGCCAGATTTTGGAGGCAGATTTTTTGCAGTTGTGCACCGACTGCAGTTTTGGATTCTGCGGTTTGGTGTATTACGCAGGCACACTGTAATATACTGATGAAATTACCACATGATTAAAAAATAATCTCTGTTTGGAGAAGCTGATCATAAAAAGTCATCCTAGATCTAAGTCTGCATTGGAAACTGAAGGCAACAAGGAAACTATGTCATCAGCATAGTCTTTGAAAACTTAAATGTGTTAGCCAAAAAGGGTCTCTAAACACTCATATGATCACTAGTCACAGTTAAGTTCATGAAGACATTTCTAAGAGGCTTATTTAATTGAGAGTTTTACACAGACTGACATAAAAAATACTTCATTAAAAAACTAAAGGAATATAAGTTCTAAATATCTCCATGGACAATTAGGATGATTGCATATAATCACACACATCCATATAAAAATCAATTCTAAGGAAATGAAACCATTTGTTTTAGGTACTCTGAATAAAAAGTGTTATAAACTTTGCTGCCCAACATCAAGTCAGGTCAATCCTCACCAATTTCTGCTTATTTGGGAATACCTAAATCTTTTCCTTAGTGAAAGCTGTTTTTGTTAATCTTTGTGGCTCCAGTGGTGATTTATTAGTAGACAGATGGGAAAACAGGTTGAACTGGAGGAGGAAGGAATGCAGCAAAGGTAAATTATTCAGGATTTGAATCTGCAGTGGCTCTATTCCCGCAATGCCACCACATCCTTTTTTTTTTTTAGGTTTATTTAAGGAGGATTTTTTTTCTAATGTGAGGTTCACATATGTTTCCTTAAGCTGTAGTATTTTTTGAAGTAAACATTTGTAGTAGCGTCAGAGGAATGGGTTTGTTGGGGGCCTTTGATCAGGCACACTTTCAGGTTTTTTTCCCTTTAAATGTCTATCATGAAGTCACTAGTCCAATTGCTGTAAGTTTCTAACTCAGCGGTTCCCAACAGAGGGGTGGGGTGCATCCCCAAGATGGGAGACATTGTATTTGAAAATGTTTATGGTGGAAATGGAGTACATGACCCAATTAGAAACTTGTTTTGTTTAATGTATTGATAACAATGTCAAATAAACCCTTACAACCTGAGAGAAAAAATACCCTTTAAAATAATGGTACCTCTGATTTAGAGGAGACTATTGTAGATTGCATATATGTGTGTATATATATATATATATATATATATACACATATTTCTACTAATATAAAAGGAAAATTATTTTAAGAAATAACAGTAAATGTTTGCAGGAGTTTAAAAACAAAACACAGGATTAAATCCACCACTCTATTGCATTAGTATCATTACATATTAAAACATGTATAATACTTTCTGGATTTAATTATGTGATCCAATGCTGGATGAGATCTGTCAAACTGCTGTGCATTTTTCTCCAATCAGACGGCTGATCGGCACCTGTTTGAATTAAAATGATTTTAAATTTTTTTTTTTTACTGCTTAAAAAAAAAAAAAAGACTTTCTTTTGCATAATTCTTTTAATTAAAATAGAGTAAAAACAAACTGGGACACCTGGAATGCAACAAAGTAAAGCTGTTCCCAGAGTTGGTGCCAGGACTGCTGAATTTCTTGGAAGTTTTTTTTTTCTTCTTATCTGGCTGAGGCTTCATAGTTTTTGAACTTGCTGACAGTGCTGAGCATAAAAGCTGATTGTCCTCCATGCAGCAGTCCCAGCCCACCTTGCACCGAGATAAGAAACAGTAATCTGTGAGCAGTCCTGTCCAGTTTCCCTCAGGTGGCCCTGCTGACTGAGCTCCACCTGCAGCTCCCTTCTGTTTAAAGCCTTCAATCAGAGCAGTTCGCCTTAAAAACACAGAAATGAGCATCAACAGTGACAGACGGATAGAGATGGAGGAGACCATCCGGAACCCGGGTTATAAGGATGCAGACGACAGCGGGTCTGGCCGGTCTGCGGCGAGCAGCTCCAGGTCTGACACCGAGGAGAGACGCGACTCCAGGGCGGTGAAGCTGGATCAGTACGCGCAGATCAAACCTTACGCAGGGATGCCCAAAGAGGTCCTGCTGCTGCACTCCTCTAAGGCCCGCTACCGGGTCCCCAGAGAGATCCTGTTCTGGCTCATAGTGTGCTGCACCTTGGCGCTGGTGGCGGTCACCATCACCATTATCGTGCTGTCCCCCCCCTGCATGGGCTGGTGGCAGATCACCCCGGTCTACCAGGTCTACCCCCGCTCCTTCAAGGACTCCGACGGGGATGGAGTAGGAGACCTGAAAGGTAGGAAACTTCCGGACAGGGCCGCTGCCAGGAATATGGGGCCCCTTGACAGACATTGATATTGTCCCCCCCCAAAAATATATAGAGATGAATCGAAGAGCAGCGTTTACATTTTAAATGAATTTTTTTCTGTAAAATTTCAACGAATAAAAGTGAAAAAGTTAAATATACATTAACTTTAAACTTTAAATTAAAAATCATCCTCTAAAAATAATAACAGCTTGTTTAGAACAATAAATAAATAAATAAATAGATGTATCTATGTGCACATGAAAAGAAAAGTTTTGGATTTTGAAACTATATTACTTTTTTGTTTCGCTATAAATTTAAACAAAGAACAGATTATTTTTATGCTGGAGCTGAGAATTTATTTTTCATTTATGCATACATCAATCAATATGTTAATTCTTCGTTTCACTGTTTAATCCTGAAAGATCAGAGACAACCCAAGATAATTAATTTAACTGCAGGATTTTCTTTTTATATTTGAAATATCTAGTTGGGGCCCCCCTCAGTCGAGTGCCCCTGCATCAGGAAGCAATATGGCTCTTACTCCTACCTGTATTGCTCTTTTTTTTCTTTTCCTGCTTTTTGTTGTTTTGTTTTAACAATGTTTTTGCTTTTATTTTTCTTCTAATTTATTTTTTTATTTATGCAAAGCTCCCAATTGTCCATGTACTTAATTGTGCTATGCAAATAAAATTCCCTTGCCTTATGTGCAGAAAGATGTGTTTTTATGATATGTTTAAAATATGCTTTTATATTGCAAACATATTTTATAAAATGTAAAGACATAAAACTTAATGCACAATTATTGCTACACCAAAATATAATTTTTGCCACATATTTCCTTCAAAATAACATCATTTATAGAGACAATATGTAAAGGAATTAGAATGGTCAAAATAAATACACTAATGTGGAAATAAATCTCACATGAACCTTTACTTCAAGATAAAGAAATAATAGTTTAGCATCTATCCACCAACACAATAATTAGTTTTGTTATTTATAAAGTTCTGTACCTCTCAGTTTATTAATTATCCTGAGCAGCAGCATGCTGTAGCAATGGCTTCATCTGGCAGGGACATAAATACAAGATGAGCTCCTGGGATCTAAACAAAGCAAAAACTAAACTATTCTAACCATTCAAAAGTTTCTAACTTCCTAAAACAGATTTGTTTTATTTTATAGTTTTTTTTACATGAAGATCAAAACAAGGTAGGTTGCAGGATAACATTTACTTATCTTTATAACTACAGTAAAACTGAGGTGTTTTACTGGATAATAAAACGTTAGTTGATGATTTACTTTAATTAAAGATGCATTATTTGTTTGTTTGTCAAGGACAGGTCAGTAAATATTGACTTTAGTTATTACAAAGCGATTTTAAAAACAACATTTAATAACCGTTGTAAGGTTCGGGGTGATTTCGTAAATGATTTGAATACTTGGGCTCACGGCGATGTTTGGTGTCTGTTGCTCAGGAATCAAGGAGAAGCTGGATCACTTCCTGAACCTGAACATCAAGGCTGTGTGGATCAGCCCTTTCTACCGCTCCCCCATGAAAGACTTCGGCTACGATGTGGAGGATTTCAGAGACATCGACCCCCTCTTTGGGAACATGCAGGACTTTGAAGACCTTCTGGCCGAAATGCACAACAAGGGTGTGTTTTAGCAGAGATGTTGGAGTTTCTGCTCTAGTGCTTGCTTGATCGACACGTTTTATAGATGGAGTGTCCTTTCCCCTCCACAGGGTTAAAGCTGATTATGGACTTCATTCCCAATCATACCAGCGACCGCCACCGCTGGTTCAACCTGAGCCGTACTGGAGACCCTCACTACAAGGATTACTATGTGTGGACAGACTGTAATCCTGCTAACCCAAAGCCTAATAACTGGGTTTGTGTTTCTGCTATCGGATGCTGCTGGACGTGCTGACACGTAAATACCCATCTGATCTTTCAATATTGATCTCCATCTTTACTTGTCATGCAGGTGAGCATCTTCGGAAACTCATCATGGACTTATGATAAGGTCAGAAAGCAGTGTTACCTTCACCAGTTCCTCAGTGAGCAGCCAGACCTGAACCTGAGGAACCCGGATGTCGTCCAAGAGATCATTGTAAGTTTACAGCCGCTCACACATTACCTGACTGATGTGTTGGAGAACTTTATTAGCACCTCATTGGAAACAATTACAAGAGCTGTGTTCTAAACAACAGCAGTTAAATCAGAGTAGCTGGATTACCACATGGCAAATCATTTATTAATTGGTATAGACCGTAGGTCTTCAACAGGGGGTCCGTGACCCCTAGGGGGTCCACAGAGGTACTGCTTGGGGGTTGCAAAAATCTGGTTGATTAGACTCTTTTTTTTTTTTTCTCCGGTAACTGAAATGTCTTTAAATACACATTAACATGAATTCAACACACTGTAGTAAACAGATGGATGGAGGCAGAAGATGTGTTTCAGTCATCATTGAATGGAACCGTTTCATTCACAACACCTGTCCCATCAACCAGGAATCAGAATCAGAAATACTTTAATAATCCCAGGGAGAAATTACTTTTATTAAATTAGTCGACATAAAATAGAGAGACTATAGGGACCAGTTTGATATAATACAATTTTGTACAATATATATAATTAGGGGGTCCCCGCTCCATCTCACCATCAGTTTGGGGGTCCTTGTTCTGGAAAACGTTGAAGACCCCTGGTATAGAAGACCATTTGGAAACCATGAAGGACAACCAAAGACCAATCAATCAGTGATCATTACTTTTACAATTAGATATTCCTGCATGAAGCTAATCTATTAACAAACAGTCCCAGCAAAGTCTCACTATTACAAAAAGACTTGCTGAAGACAATGTAATTTATCAAATACACCAACCGACTTCAAGAGATGGAGAAACATTTTCTTTAGGGGTGTCCCGATACAACTTTTTCCTTCAATACGACACCGATATTGCTTTTTTGAGGATTGACGGATACCAATATGGACCTGATACGATATCAGCATTATTCATGCATACTTTGATTAGTCATTTTATAGTGTGGAATGATAGAAAAGGCTTGATCAAATAAAATTTCTAAAAGAGAGAACAATACTTAACAAAATAAGGTGTGAGGACAACTGACCCATTTCTTATTCACCAAACAGTGGCCTAAACTCAATGAAAAGTGAACAGAAGCAAAGTGTTTCTATGGGAGTTGTGAGATTTTAAGAGGCAGGCTAAAGCTGATTCATTTTTTTAAGTGATACCGGACCGATATCTAATATCAGATCAGGACTTCAGGAGCGACTTCAGGAAACAAATTAATTGGCTGAGGTTGGGCAACTTTTATTTAGTCTCAAAAGCTTGTAGAAAAAGATTATTTACATCACTTCATTAAGGAAAAATAGAATAGGACCAAACCAAGAAAAATCTGAAGGATCCTGATTAAAAGGCGTCCAAATAAAAAAAGAAAATGAGAGCAGCTCACACTTGCACTCTGACACTCCAACAGGCGGGTAAATATTTGCACTCACAAAATCTCCGAAATCTTTAGTTGACTTGCATATTTTTTAACAACAATAAGAAATTAAACCAACTCTAAATGCAAATCAGCAAATAAACTTAATTTCTTTTAAAGCTCCTTTATCCCAGATAGAAGTCAGATAGAGGATTCTATTTGGGTCTAAGAGCCGCAGACACCGCATTAAAGATGTGAAGCAATCCTCAAAATCTGTGGTTAAATACCTGAATATTAGTCATAAATCCTTAAAGAAGTTTGTAAAGAAATTGTAGACTTTCTTTCTTTTTAATAGACCAATTTCATTTATTTTTTTGGTTTTCTGTGAAATGATTAAAAGGTTGATCGGTTTATCTTTGTGGTTTGATTTACAATATTATGTGCAGCATTTCCCAAATTACTCTAAGGATTTTGAGCTTTACTTACATTTTAAAACATTTCTTTTAAACAACTATATGTGCAATCTGACACAGCAAACATAAGAGAAAATCATTAGCACTTTAGTTTGTTATTTTTATACTAAATGGTTAGTTTTCTACCTCCCCTGTAGGATCTTATTCATTTCTGGCTGGAGAAGGGGGTGGATGGGTTCCGGATGGATGCAGTGAAGCACATGCTGGAAGCAGCACATCTGAGAGATGAGCCGCAGGTGGATCCAGACATGCCGCCGGTGAGTTCCTTCCCTCTGTTCATCAAAACCTGTGGCTTTAGCTGGGTGGCCTCTTACGTTACAACCAGAAACCCCAACCTGTTTTTCTGTGATTTTATGCATTAGTAAACATACAGAGAATGAATGTGATGTAGAGGGATAAAACTGCCTGATGTTACCTTTTTTATTTGTAAAGATTAATGTTATTGTGGTATGCATTTAAAGTTGTCAGCAAAACCAATGGAGACCCACTGTTTTCTCCATTTAGAGCTGCTTCAAAGACTGACTTTAATTTTGGTGGTGGATGTCTTCCTGGAAGTGGAGCGTCTGCTCCTGGTTTATGCCACTTCTAAATGGTTTTCTTCATAATTGTTCCTTGCTGAACACAAGCATTCCCACAGCATGATGCAGCCACCATGGTTCTCCCCCTTCCCTGCTTATCCAATAGGCCCAGAGAACCTTCTCCCACTTGTTCAGTTTATGTTCAGCTGTAAGCGCTGAATTTAAAGCTGGGCTTTTGATGACTTTTGTTGTAAAAATAGTGTTTTACCAAATAGAGCACACAGAGTTATCATAGACCTCTTGGTTTCTTGTTCTACATGTCTGTCTTGTCCTGTTTTAGGTGGATGATCATGTCTTAGTAGGTTTGCAAGCTTTAAACTTCTCTACAGCTTTCCCCCCAGCTCCTGCTGCTTGGCTTCTTGGTCTCCAGGGCGCTGTTTGTCCGCTAATGTTTTCTAACAAACCTCTAAAGCCTTCACATAACAAAATGTGCTTGTTAGCCATGAAAATCCAATCAGCTTCTTTACAAATGGGTTTCTAGCAACATGAACATATTTCTAAGACAGGGTGTAATCGGAGCTCACATGAAGTATAACAAAGCCCGTTCCACCACACATTCTCACGGTGGGATGACCCTAAAACAAAGTAGTGCTGATGTTTTCCCGTATTCTCAGAAAATCCTCAGCTTTTACTCGTCGTGTTAAATTTTAATTGGCTCTGTAACTTCCACCGCTCAAAGTTCAGCTCAGCTAACAATCCCTGCTTTGACCTTCGGTTATATAATCCTGATTTTATTTCATTGAGTCATAAGTGGCATGTCAGAGTCCAGATTAGAATAATGAGATGCATGAAAGCAGCAGCGTGGGCGGAAACACCTCCGCCGACTAAAGCTGCAGGATCAAACCATAACAGCTGAGTGGGAGGTTTCCCACTGTACATGGTGTGCCATTTATTATTTATCTGCGGCTTAAATGTCAGGCTCATCCTGTGCTTTTCTTAAGAAAACACTGTAATTGCAATTCAAATACTTAATGACACACTCTGGCTTAAGTAAAGAAAACCTTGCGGAGGCTGTTTTTTTTTTCCAACAGAAAAGATTAGTGGAATAGAAGCATATTTTAGAGGATTAGCAAGTCACTGGGATTTACTGACCACTGTGGACTAATGCTATAATACTGGGACTGACTCAGACCTATTCTTTACACTCAGGGGTTCTCTTACTTAGACATCTTTAGACTTCGGTGATATTTATAGAGGTATGTTATAAAATCAGAAACAAAACCATAAAGTTATTTATCTGTAGCTTGTAATAACGGTGTTTATCTGCACTGTGATTTCTGCTTTAATCGATGGTAACAGCTAAAAATATCCCCGACTTTGTGAGCTGACGGGCAGCAGAACGGCTCGTTTGTTAACCGAAGACATAAGCTGAGTGGTCTGAGGTTATCCACGCGGCAGGACGCGTCAGCTGTTAGTCACTGGAACATAGAAGTGATTGATTCAGTTAGACGTGCAGCATCAGGTGTTGGTAGTGTGTGAAATCAAAGTCTGACACATTATCCATTAACCTCTCTTCTCAACACTTTGTCTTCCGTACACTTGATGCTGGAATGTAAAGCTTCAACGAGTCAAAGTTTCTCTCTTGGAGTCTTGTCTTTGTGTATTTGGTTTCTACTTGCATTCCATCTACCTGCAGCTGGCCTCTGTGCTTTGGCCCCAGAGAGGGACTGATTACAGACAAGCTCTCCCTAATTCCCTCTAGTCTGACTAAAAAAAAAAAAAGTTAAACTACTTTCTGCAAATACTCAACTTTATCACTACAAACCTGTTTAAATATTGTCTTTACCGTCTTTCTATTAAAGGAACTGGTAACTACAGAGTGGGACCTGTATCATGACTACACCACTAGTCAGGTGGGTCTGCACGATATGCTGAGAAAGTTCAGGGCAGAGATGGACACCTACAGCCGAGAGCCTGGCAGATACAGGTAGGGGTATAATCGGATCATAGAAAACATTTGCTGTGCTTCATATTGTGATCTAGAGTTAATATAGGTTAGTTAAAAACCTAAGCGTATGCCGATCTGACAGTGTATGCTGTTCTGACAGAACAATGGATTGTTTATTCTGGTGATTTAAATCAAAAAAAGGAAACTTGTGTTTATTCATTAAACAGGGTAGTGTGGCCTAGTGGTTAGGGCATTGTGCTTGGAATCCAGAGGTTCTGAGTTCAATCCCCCACTCCCACAGACTCCCCAAGGGGATGGGTTAAATGCAAGGAGTTCATTTCATTGCTCTTTTCTTGTCACAGTATAATGACAAAAGAAAAAGAGCTAAAAAAAAAAAAAAAGTAAGATGAAATAGCTACTTCAAGTGTTTTTGTGTTCATTTTGATAAAAATCACAAAAATGTGTTTCTACGTAAGTATGATAATTATGTTAGACAAATTACACAAAGGTCTTTATGGTAAATGGAATTCCCCTATGGAAAAGTATATCAAATTACTGTAAAGTACACATAATAAATACTTAACCTGAGTGCAGCATAGAATGGAGAAACTCTCAGCAGATCCACAGAGATCCTAACCCAGGACAAACTTCAACCTGTCTGGTGTCTGTAATCTTCTTCTTCACCTATGCAGTGTTGTCCAGAGGGAAGTTAGAGCCATCATAGCCAACAATGTAGTCAAGCTGGAGGCTGGTATTAAAGCGACCTCAGCGGAACCACAGAATAATGGCCTGTATGCTGCTCTGTATTCATGCAGTAATTTGGGTCAGGCCTGAGCGCCGGTTGGTCCAGCAGCAGAGTTGTTGCTTCCTTTGGCAGAGTGACTAGGAGGCAAAGCCTGCTGGAAATATGAAACAAAGACGACCATAGAGCTGAGCATAGGAGGGATGTGCAGAAAAAAAAAAGACAGGGTTCTTTACCTCTCTACTCTTTCTCCTGACACCAGAACCTTGATGTCCAAATTATATGTGCACTTTTAACTTCATCTGAAAACAGCACCTCAGACTTTTAAAAACGAATTGGGACAGTTGTAGCCCACATATTTGAACTACAAACTCCAACTGCACTTCTATGCTAGCCTTGTAAATATCTTTCTGCGCCCTTTTTTCCTTCAACACTTCCTCCATTATGTTTTGACACAGCAAACAGCCAGCTTCTTTTAGCGCATTAATGTTCTGGATAGAACGAGAATGGTTTCATGACCAAACCTTTATTTAGATTACAAGCATTTCTAACCATAGAGACAATAAAGCCAGCATCAATAACCAATGTTGTAAGTTTAGTCTATTTGTAATTGATAATATAACAATGCTTCATCATGATCATTTTTATTGTTTAGCTGAAATTCATTGTTGATCTGTGACACCGAATTTGGGGAATGTTTGTATCAAAGATATTTTATTTAGTAATAAACTGTAATAATCTTTTTATCTAACAATTAGAATGTTGTTTGTTTAGTTGCAAGACACAAACATCACAATAAACTAAACAAATACCTCAAATAAGTTACTCTTTGTGTAATGAATCTATACAGGATTATCACTATTGAAATAAATAAAGTTTTTGATATCCTTATGTTATGAAAACTAATACAATTGATTCATATCTCCTACAATCTGGAACTTTAGAATGAACACTAGATTAAAAAAGAGATTTTAAGATGTTTTCTAACTGCTTTATATCTACTTTTAAACCATTAATAATGCTGAACTGATACTTTTTTTTTTTAAAAGCCCATCTAGGGACAAGTGTTGCGAATTAGCTGTTGCTATTGCACCATGATGCAAACATGGGACTGCTGTTTCATTCAGTTTGTCTATGTAAATGTGTCTGTCCCTATCAAATAAACTTTAATAATAATACTGATGACGTGATTTCCACATTTGAATCGGGATGAAAAAGGAACGCTCCTCACAGATCTCCCACACAACCTGTTGTTCTGCAGGTTCTTGGTGACAGAATCCTATGATTATCAGGAAGTGGAGAAGACTATGATGTACTATGGAACCCCACTGGTTAAAGAAAGTGACTTCCCCTTCAACTTCTACCTGCTGGACCTGCCTCAAAACGCCAGCGGCTGGTGGGCTAAACAACTGGTGGACTTCTGGATGTCCAACATGCCCAAAGGAAAATGGCCCAATTGGGTGGTAAATAGTTTTTTTCCTTTTACATGAAAAAAGCACTCATGTTTCATCGTTATAGGTATGTTGCAATAGTGTTATTATACAAGATGGTTATGAAATGACCAAGATTCTCCAGTGATAAGTAGGAAGAACTACAGGGTTTATGGCACTGAGCTGATATCTTTTTCAGCCTTTATAATCATAAACTGTAACGCCCTTTTTATACTGCAGTCGGTTTAGATAAGGTTTATCTTTTTAATCTATGTTTTTATATTTTCACCACTCTTAAGATTAAAAAGGGTAAGTGTAGGCAGTGCTAAAAGTTTTCTGCAGCTTTGTTAACATTTAAAAAAAAGATGCTTAGAAAGAAATCAACTAAGGATTTTTATATTTTGATCAGCTCTGATCAGACCCACAGAACAGATACTAAAAAACAAACTTTTAATACTTTACAAAGTTCCAAGTAGAGCTTCTAAATGCAAACAGAAATGGGAGACACCAAAAAAACAAGAGGGTTATTTATTGCAAACAACCACTAAAATAAAATAGGATATTTATCAGCTAATCAATAATTTAAGATTATAGCTAATTAAAAATAAAAACAATAAAAAAAAACAAAAAAAAAAACAGCCTATGCCATTCTTTTTAATCACCTCAAAAATTAGTTTTCTTATGCTTGATGCCAGTGTTTCCAGGAGGGAAGGTTGCTCCATGTGGTAAAGGTTGAGAGCTGAAACTGGCGTCCATTTTTTAAAAAACTTCTTAGTTGTATTTTGATAAAATATTTTATATATTTTTCTCACTCTAACATCTGGTTTTTGTTTGTTGCAGTTAAAACCTTTAGATAAAACAGAAGGAAGTGTCTGAACTGAGGACAACATAGTTCCTCTGTTTCTCAATGGAATATACCTAGACTGTTCAATAATACTAATAATGGTTGTGCTAATAATGCTAACTGATGCTTTTAGACACTTAAAACTATTAAATTAGTATAATCTAATGATGTTGCATTTGTTTGTTTAACATTAAATAAAACTCAGTTTTAAAGCTGGTTTAGGCTTAAAGGAGAAAGGCTAAAAAAAAAAAACTATGAATATAGTTTTTATATCTCACAGCTACTTAGGATCTGCTTTATCTTTCCTCCTCTCCTGTGGTAATCAGGTGGGGAACCATGACAGGCCCAGAATCGGTTCCAGCGCTGGTCAGATTTATGTCCGCGCTATCAACATGATGCTACTGACTCTTCCCGGGACGCCAACAACTTACTACGGCGAAGAGATCGGCATGGAGAACATTAACATCACGCAAAGTCAAGTACAGGACCCTGCTGGGAAATACAACGTGGTCAGTAGAGTCTATAGACTGAAGAAACACTGAAAACAAATCGGTACAAAAATAGACCTTTAATTGGAGAACATTAGGTTTATGGAAATAGGGTTTCACTGTTGGTTATTTTTCAGATATAAATGCATAATTTTACTGTGTGAAGGTCGGGTGGAGGGTAACTGTTCCTGTTCTAATCCCAGAGTCTCAGTCGGGACCCTGAGCGGTCTCCAATGCAGTGGAGCAGCGAGATGAACGCAGGATTCAACGCCAAATCTAACCTCACCTGGTTGCCTGTTCATCCTGACTATCAAAGTGTGAATGTGGAGGTACAGAAAACAGAGGAAAGCTGCGATGAAAGCTGCTCTGATGATGTCTGACTGGTTTTCTTTCCTCTCACAGCTCCAGATGAATGATGAAGGCTCCGTCCTCTCTCAGTACAGCTTCCTGAACGGCCTTCGTCAGTCGGAGCTCCCATTTCTGCGTGGATGGTTCTGTTATGTCCTCGCTGATAACAACGTCTTCTCTTACATCCGAGAGCTAGATGGACACAAAGAAGCTTACCTGATAGTGATTAACTTTGGCAAAGGCTCCACCACCACAGATCTCTCTGCTATACAGGAGCTACCTGAGCAGCTGCAGGTGCTGATGAGCACAAACCGAGCCAACGACAACAAAGTCTTCCAAAAATCTCAAATTGTGACCGAGCCGGGAGAGGGTTTGGTCATTCGCTACTCCACCTACACTCGCTTTCATCCTAACCATCCTGCAGAATGCTACGTCTCTGAGAAGGCCTGCTATTTAGAGACTGTCGGCATCCTTTATAAATGCTGAAGAAAACCGTTTATTCTCACAAATCATTCTCCACAGATGGATTTTAATGCAGAGGGAATGATGCAATGCAATAAAGCAAACTATTTTCGATGAGTGAGCTGGAGGTCTTTCTCTTTTTTAACATGGAGAGTAAAACACTTTATGAGTACTTCAAATATAGATCTTCATTCCTTGCTAGCTCTTCCTCCTGCGTCGAGGCAGCAGAGTGTCCAGGCCCAGCTCTGCGTATAGAAACGCAAGCTTAAAGGCCTCCTGGATCAGATAGAAGAAAACAGCAGATATTACAGCATCAGCTTGGATCCTAAACTCTGAATAAAAAAGTTCATCCAGAAAAATGCACAAAACTTTACTAATTTATAATCAATTAGCCGCTCTTAGCTGCAGATAAATTTCCTTATCTGAGTAAATGAATATGATGCTCTATGAAGTCCAGCCTATTAGTTCTAATTAAATCCTCTGATATAGAACAAGCTTTATAACACTTACATAAAGCTTTTTAATGTCAATACATTAACTGCAATTATGACCAGTTGATTAGTTTAATATAAAAGCACTAATTCCTGTCAAAGTTTCCTTAAATGGTGCAGTTCAGAACAGATGCTCATCTACACTCATTTGGGTTGTTTCTGTGCTAGAAAACAACTTACAGCTTCCATAACCTTTTTTTAGAACTGGGAAAATCAGTTTAAATTGGATTTGCATTTTCTTTAGATTTCAACATGTTTAATTTACAAGTACAATCTCGTCCCTGCAGATATTTTAGTTAGAAATCCCCCAATTGCCTGGCAGAGATCAGGTTGTAGATTTTAACCCCTTTTTGTTCAGCAGCATTGGTAGAGCCTACTTAAAATAGTTTTTTAAAAACATTTTTCCCAGTATAAACAAAGCTTTTAGCATAAGTGACAGACCTTATGTAGGTAAGAGCAGTGTGATACCATACGTTGTATCTCTTGTAGTATTATTGGCTGGTTGGATCATCCAATTCTCTATAAGACTGAACATCACTTTCAATTAAAGCAAATGTGTTAAATGGTTCAAAGCAACCAAGCCTGAAGCCATAAAGATTCTTCAGTTTCACTGTCAACACTGAGGAAAGTTTCCTATTGAGAATTCAGTTTGTTTGTATATCCTGTCATCTCAATGTTCTTTTCAGACTCAATTTAATAAAATCAAATTATGATGACAGATTAGTTAAAAGTTTTTATATCTAAGGAAAACTTTAACCAGCTCACTGCACGTAAGTTTTTACTGCAGAAAAAAAATTACTCCTGGATGAGCATGTAGAGAGAGAGGACAGCTGCTGGTATAACTCTGCAGCATCTCTCACAGTGAGCATGCATGCTGCATCAGTGGAGAGGAAAAACTCCCTTTTAATAAGAAGAACCTCCAGCAGGACCAGGCTCAGTGTGAGATGCCTTCTGTGGGACACAGAAGCACAGATCCTAGAATACTGACCCTGTTAGAGACAGTCATGGTAGACTAGCTCTATATGTGGCTCTGAAATAACCTGCAGCTTCAAAAATGATTCTTTCAAGTACGACTGAAACTAGCAGCAACTCCATGGACATAAGCTTTCTAGAGAAAGGTTTATGGTCAGACATGACAAAGTCTGATCTACAGGGTTACAATGATGAGAAAAAAAGTTTTTAAACCTTAACATCACTGTTTATAGGTCCATTACTGTGGATCAGTCATTAGACTGATCCAGAAACACACATCAGGACAGCTTTTGGAATAGATAATCCTAGCTTACACTAGTTATTTTAAAGGGCCTCAACAGAATTTAAAATGTAATCAAACTGCTTTGAAGTTAGCAGTGCAAAAAACATTTTAAAATAATTAAACATTTCTTAGAAGAAGTTTATTTACCCTCAATTTGAGTAGGTATATATTATGATATGCTACTGGAATGATTATTTTTACCCTTATTATCCTAACTCGATATTATACACTTGAAATAAGACAAATCAATGTTTTTTTTCTTATTTTAAATATAAATTGTCTAATTCCAGTGGCAAAAATATTCACATACCTGCTTAATTCAAGAAAAATGTCACTAATTTAACAAAAAATGACTTGGATTTAATTTTTTTTCCTACATCAATTTCTGAAAAGAAAGGGGCTCGGATATCCAGCCTGATTATTCCAGGACTTTGTGGAACTGCGGTTTCACTGCAACTTGCTAATGGACATTTGACATCATTAGTGTGGGTGTAAGCATACGTTGGTGATTTAAATAGAACCCTAAAACTGTTAAAGAAACTATTTTACACATTCAAACCTGTTTTAAATCCACTCAAGTTATTTAATCTCTCCAACCTCTCTTCCCTTATTCCACATTGAAGCAGAAAATGACAGCATTCAAACGTCTGCCTGGTGCCTTCCTGAAACTCCCCACTACACTCTAAAAAAGCAGCTCACCTCATGCAGCGTCTGCACTAAATCATCTGGTCCCAGGTGATTTACTCCAGGTTGCACATTCAGAACTATGTTCGGCGCTTGTTCAAAGTCTAAAGGAGAGAAACAAACCAACATGCGTGAAATAAATGTAAAACATTGATCTTCCTGAACCCAGGATATCTCTACTTCTAACTGTCTACTCCATATTAACCACCTTTCTCTTTTTTTGTGGTACGGACTGATTCACAAGTGCGGTCCTGACCTTGACAGCTCCCAGTCTGTGGAGTCTAATCTCTTGCTCTGATATACTATCTCTTTACCATGCTAATGGGCCTTTCCACCCGCTCTGGATGTGTCTATGCCATCAGCACTTTATCAAAGACTCAGGAGAACAGAGAGAGGCAGATTAGGGAGACATCTCCCCGCATACGCAGGCACTGAAGCTGGCTGGTGTGTGTGTGAGAACAACAGGGGCGGGATGGTGGAGGAGAGAGATAATATGTGGATTTGAAGCTGGAAGAGAGAGGAGGAGGGGTGTATATAAGGAGTACCACTGGTGGTGAAGGGAGATTATAATTGAGATGGAGAAAGAGCCTGTCTGGGGAAAATGAGAGCAATTAGCTGACACAAACACAGGCTTTACCACAAGGTGACCAATGCTATACTGGGGAAAAGACGTCCCCCAGACACCCATACATCTATTACCGCTGCCACTGCTGACCCTCACATTGACACTACTATTGGGGGGGATGACCCACAGCTATAAAACCTCTGCTGAAGCAGAAATAACTCCTAAAAGAGTTTTGGAAATCTCAGAGGAATTTGAAATGCACCCATAAAAGCTAAAAAAAAAAGCATTAAGATTGTTTTCACATATACATGAGAGATTCTCTGGAGAAAGTCTGATTGGAAATTACAAATCAAAGGCGTATCTAACGGCAACCAGAAAGCCCTTGGACAGAAGCATTACAGCGTGGTTTCTAAACACAGAGCAGACTTTAAAACAAGGATCTTGCTTTTTGCTGAGAAAGACAAACAGAGGTACATTACTGCATCAAGGTAACGTGTGGACGTCTAGAAACAGAATGCATCACTTTTACTGGGAAATGATTCAAACAGTATGAAAGTACCTGATTTGGATGTCGTGCTGATGTGGGAACGAATGGCTTTCTTTACTAATTTGGTGTATCTGAGGACACCTTCCAGAGGAACCCTGGGATCACCACTGTATGCCGTCAGCAACATAGATGGATAGAGCTGTCTCATACAAAAACATTCAAATTTATGCATGCTAAAAACTGGAACTGAAGTAAATCAAGGGTTTCTAATCTAATTTATATTTATGTGCAAATATATACTGATTATTTTATTGTATTGTAGTGATATGTAACAACATAAATCCCAGAAGTTGGCTTAACAGAGTGGGAGTACAGTGTGGTTTCTGCTGCACGCTGAGCATACCTGCGGGGTAATGTTGTGGAGGGGACAGTATGAGGCGATGATGTGCCTGTGGCTCAGGTTTCCCACTGGGTCCCCCCATTCATCTCTGTCCTCCAAAGGTAGACTGGGTTTCTCCATAGTTCCCAACACATCGAGAAAAGGAGCCTAGGCAGACATTTAGAGATCAGAAGGACTCGTCTATATTCAGGAGTTCAGAAGTGAATTTATATTTAGGCAGGATGGTAAAGATCCACCTCGCTGTTGGACTAGTTCAGCTTATTTAGATCATACCTATTTCACAATCTGTAACATCTATAATTCAAGTAAAATTGGAAATGGATAATTCAATATCAAATACAAATTTGATAAAGTATATAAAAAAATTTACTGATTTTATTTCTAAACATCCCAAAGATGAAGATTTTCATATTAATGTGAATACATGTAAAACTTGTTACTAAGAGATAATAGAGGAAGGAAAAATGTACTAATTTTTCTAGTTACTAACTTAACTTTTCTTACATTCCCATTGAAATATTAAAATTATTTTACAATTGGAAAATGAATGGTCCAAGTCTGCTTACATCCAAAGCAGCTCCAAATACGATACGATTTAAAGGTGCATATTTGTGTAATAGGCAAAATAGATCAAAGGCTATTTGATCATGATTAAATAAGATAATTTATGTCGACTGTTCTGCAATGGTTCTCGGTAAAGAGGCAGCTCAGAGCTTCCCAGCAGAGCATGAAGGGAAAAGTCATTATTGTTCTTAAGAAATGCAAACAGGGATGAACCATTATGGTAAGAAATACTTGGATTAAGTAAATCGCAGTGTTCATAGGCTGCAACTTTTTCATTAAAAAAAAAGGCTAATTCCTGGTAAGTGCCCAAACATTAGTATCTTATTCAGAGTTTTATCCTTCCTGGAATCATATATGTGATTTTTTTGCTTTTTCAAACTTCTTACTTTTACGCCTTTGCTGTAAGTTGCTGACTAGCTTAGGCCCATTACCGCCTTCTTTACCCATCAAGCAGGTGGTCACAGGTTGTTGTTAATGTAAATTTATTAAGTATCATTTTTTACCATTAAAATTAGTAAAAAAAAAAAAAAAAAGGCTTGAAACCCAAAAATAACAAAGTACATGCCAATGGATATAAGTGGTAAGAAAAACTGAATCTCCAACCTTAGTGAACCTCTGGTGTATATCTCAAAACTCTTAACGAAACTAAGCCACATTTGTTTTAAGCCTTAATGTTAATTTCTTTATCCAGCCTACACTAATCAACACAAGTGTCACCCACACAGACCCTACAAACGTTTAACACCTTTGTCACTACCCTATACGTACAGGCGAACAACTTGCACAATTAACTCTTTTGCCCAACCAGATATACATGCGGGTCACTATTGATTGTAATTTGTAAAAAACACCTAAAACTCCCTTTTCCCTCCTTTAAAATAGTAAGCATACTAAACTATAAAGCGTTAAAGGTTAATAATGTATTTCCTGAAAAAAATTAATGCATTAAAATCCTTTCTGTTTTATCAGTTGCCTGTGCCCGATCTGTACTGGAAATTATATCCCACACTACTTCCTAGAGCTAAACTTTTCAGCTTTGGATTTAAACATAATTCTAGTCTTTTGATAATAATTAAACTTTACTGTTATAACATTGGAGAAATCTACCTCTGTATTCAACCCTTTCCCTTGGGGAGCAGTGGGCTGCCATTGTGCGGCACCCGGGAGCAGTGTGGGGTTAATGGTTTTGCTCAGGGAGCCACAGTGGCAGACTGTGGGAGTGAGAATGGGAACCTCAGGATTCCATGCTCTAACCACTAGGCCGCCATCCCCCACTCTTTTTGAGTTTAATCTTTTCCTTTCTTAAAATCTTAAGAAAGAAAGAACTGAAAAATAAAAGGATAAACAACACATGTGGACTACTCTGGGCATCTCCGATGATGACGTCAAAAAAGCAGTTTAAAGGAGAAAAAGGAAAGCATAAAATATTCTCAGAAAAGTAATTAAAAATGTTTAAAATATGTTTTATTAGCATTTTTTTGTGATATACTACTTTAGTACCATAATTACATTATTTATGGTGACCTGGATGAATATGTGTTTTCATGTGTGCAAATGAGCTGATGGTACACATCGTGCTTCTGGAACGGATCAGGAAGTGACAGCCTTACCTGCAGCGCTACAGCCCGCATCATGTTTGGCTTCCTGTTGCACAGCGCCCCTACTGGTACAGCTCCAGCGCTGCACGCTGTAAGGGCAGCGAGTGAAGGAAAGGAAACTCCCCGAGAGAAAAGCTCATGGAGACAGGCCTGCAGGTCCTCCACTCCCTTCTCCTTTCCTTCTCCTTTGCCTTTTCTGTGCCAAGAAAGACCACGCTCCCCTCCACCCCTATACAGAGAGAAAATAAGCAGCAATCTCATGTTAGCATAAGGTTTGTTTTCCCTCGCAGTCCGAGCCTCATCGACTCTTTTAGGTTGTCTAACATTGTTTGGTCAGAAACAGTATAATAAGAGGTAATGCTGCTTATAAAGGGTATATGATGATGAATATTCCTAATTTGTTGAGTACTTAAGGTGAGTGAGGGATACTTTAGGTTGTCTCTTAAGGATATTCCTGTTTTGGTAGTAAATTAGATGAATAGCAGGGATCCAGTGTTAGTTTCTGACTGTTTCACAGCAGCTACCTTATACTGAACCAACATAGACCCCCCACTGCTAAGCACAGAAGGAAAGAGGAACCATGCCAGGTTTCAACAAAGAACAAGAGGACAGAAGAAGCTTTAAGTCCAGAGCGGACAGGATAAATAACCCTTCAAATTTAAGCTTCTGGTACATTTTACTACAATTTGGTTAGCATGCTAAAAGAAATCTAGAAAATCTGAATGTTTTTGTTCTGTTTAAATCAAAGGAGGGAGGATGCCTTACCTGATGTGACAGTAGGCCAGTGCCCATCCCTGTTCTAACAGAAAACGTTTGACTGGACAGAACTCCATATTGAGATCTCTACCATAAGCGCCATAGACATGGACGAGCAAAGGCACCGAGCTCAGATCCTCTACAGGTACGGCATGGAGCAGCGTCACTGGAACCAAGGTGCCATCCTGAGGAAAAACACAGAAGAGCAGATCTTTATTCTGCTTGAAGCGCTTTTCTGATCAACATAAATATTAGCAGTTCTAATATTAAAACCTCTCAGCTTGTAATAGCCCATGTCCACCTGTTTTAAAGGTGGTCTTACCTGGCTGCAGGCCTGTAGACGTGTAGTAAAATACTTTTCTTGGCTCTTGGAAAAGGCCTGCTTTCCTGTGGCTGACAGTAGGAGTCCTTTCCTCAGATCCAAAGAGAACGGCACTGGTGGGTGGACTGGAGATGATAACAGGAACTCAAACACATCTTGCTGATCTGCTAAGCCTGGTTTCTTGGTTTCAATAGCACAAGCCCAGGATGGGAGCTTGGGGATAAATGCAGGGATATAAAAATCACTGATTTAAGAAGAAAACAGGAATCAATACGATTTGAAGCCATCTTTCACACTGACCTGTATGCTGTATGTTTCCTTGGGATTGCTCAGTGACATCACAGTTAAAGCGAGGGTACAGGCTGGTGTGTTGACAACCAACAAACAGTAGTCTCCAACTACGTCCATGTCTTTGATAGCAGTGCCAAGGCCAGGGGAAAACAAAGACACCCAGGAGGCCATGGATGGTTCAGAAATCGGAGACTGCATCACCTAATAGGCAGAGAGAACAGCCCCTTCTTTTTAATTCATTATTTTCAAGCACAAATCTAGAATAACAGATAAACACATCTGAATGTTTTTATCAATCTTATCTAAAATCTAATCTAGTTGCTTTATCACTGCAAACAAAAACTGTTAACGGAACTCAATGGGAATTTTAGATGAAAATCGGAAATTGAGTCACCCATCATTAAGAAGTGGAAGGAACTGATGCATTATTTTCAAAACCTTTTACAACAAACAGGAAAAATATGGTGAATTTTGTATTCAAACCAATTGACTTGGAAACCCATGAATAAAATCCAGAAGTTATCTTCAGCTGTTGGACTAATGAACAGAGTCCACCTGTGTGTGACTTGATCTCAGTGTAATTCCAGCTGTTCTCTGAAGGTTTAATAAAGATCCTTAGTGAACAGAAAGCATCCAGAGGAAAACAGCAGACATGTCAGGGATAAAACATGTGAAGAAGATTAAAGCATAATCTGGAAACGAGACAAACTCTCAAGCTTTCAAGATGCAACAGAGAGCAGTCCAATTCATAACAGAAAGAATATGCAACAAACAAAAATTGTTAGTCTGAGAAGAGTCAAGCGGCTGATTGTAAATCTGGTGAAGCTATAGAAATTCCCTGCTCAGAATCTGTTGATAGAATAGAATAGAGAATCCCTTTATTGTCCCACAATGGGGAAATTCTGGTGTTTACAGCAGCAAAAAGATTATGGAAAAATATGTTAACACAATATGGACCTTAGAAAAACGTAGAAGAATAACATAATAGTGATGAGTTAAAAGATAAACAATACATACTGAAGTGTAAAGTGTTTTAATAATGTAAAAACTGTGCACCTTAAATAAATAACCAATATATAGCTATGGACATTTTTACAGTAATGGATATTTGAAAAAAGCAGCAACATCAGAGATGTGCAAAATGACAGCAACATGTTCTTTAACTGACTACGGTAGAAACTTTGCAAAATCAGCATGAATGTAACAAGTTATTGAGGTTGTTGGGAACAGTGGTGGTTATAAAGTCTTCCAGCTGCTGGGAGGAAGGATCAGAGATAACGCTCCCTGGTGCATTTAAGGTGCAGCTGCCTGTCACTGAAGGAGCTCTCCAGGAAACACTCTAGTAAACACTGTTAGCAGGAACTCTACAAATGTTCCATTCTAAATGGCTACACAGTGAGACATTTTGATTTTCTTATAGTCTGAATAATTTTAAGGTCATTTAACAACCTAAATGTGCCTAGTGAGGTTTTAGTGTCTGTGTGTTTACTGACTCCTATAAAACCCAATGCTAGGGCTGGCTTTTAATTCACAGTAGGGCAAACAGCTTTGTTTAGACATTGGAACACCTTAAATCGGTTGATTGGTGAGCAAGTGACGCATAAAGGAAGCCTTGGTCCGCGATTGAAAGATGTCCTGGGTTTAAATACCGACCCATAGACTTTTGCTGAATGTCTTCTTCATTTTCTCCAAACTTTTGCCTCAGTCTACAGTAACATAAAGGCCACTTGTGCATCTGACTGTCACATTAAAATCTAGGCTACTAAGCTTAAAATTTCCACTGGACTCTTCTACGCTAATTATAGATTATTCAGTCCATAATATTGTAATGTCTGTAAAAATCTGCAAACATTTCAAAATGACCTGTAGTGATGCTTTGGCTCTTAAACCAGAACAAAAAAAAAAAAAAAAAAGAAAAAAAAAAAAGAGAAGTGAAATGGTTTTTATTTACTTTCACCTGGTTATAAATCAATCTACACAGCTGACCCCTAACCTGAGATTAACCTAACCTTAAAAAAAAAATCTAATCCCAAATATTTCAAGAATTTTTAAGAGAAATCCTATATTGGTCGAACACTAAACAAACCTGGAAAAATAAAAATGAGTTGTTTTATGGGACACAGAACACATGCGATAGACGAGAAAAACAATGTCCGACATCCGTAGTCAAACGAGAAGATTAAAAGACCGGATGAAAAAAAGTGTTAGAGATTATAAAACATCTTTTCTTTGTGGCCTACATGCAAAAAAAAAAAAAACCATAAACTAATCAGTCCCCCAGTTAAATATGGAGGTGGGAGAATCAAGATGTGGGCTCCAGTTTTCTCCAGCAGGGACAGGCAAGGTGATCACCGCTGTGTGACTGATGAAGCACAGATTGGTGGAAGAAAGCCACTTAGAGGCAGCTGTGAACTTAAACTGATGAGGACAACAATCCTAAACACACAGTAAGAGCTATGATGAAACAGCACAGCTGCTTTTAGATTTTACCTCATAAAAAGATGTGGAAACATGCTTCACTTTTCTTGATTATGCACTACTTGTTTATTTTTCTGTTCATGGCATCAAAAAAAAGTGTAAAGGTTAAAGGGTAACCAATGGGCTACATGTAAATACAGTCATTAGTATCACTGAAAATATTCATTTAGACAACCTGCTGTTGGAACCCTACCTGATATTCTTTTGCTGGTCCTGTGTTTGCCAATATAATGAGCCATCCTTTCCAGTGCTCCACATGGTACAGGAGATCCAGCTGACGTGGTTGAATCACCAAAGGCTCTAAATGGGACTTTGTCGCATCAACCAGCATCACCTCTGAACTTGTTCTACTGTTGCAGTTGATGGTGAGGATCTGCCTGTCTCGGCTCAGGGCGACCTCCACAAAAACACTTAGGGGGAAAGGGGATGACTTTTATGTGATAGAAGAGACACTGTTTACCAGATGCATCGTCAACACTTACTCAGGCTGAGTTTCCTCGTACACAGACGATATTTGGCCCCTGCAATCAGAGCTGAGGTCCAGACGAGACACGCAGCTGGAGCGCAGGCCGTCCAAAGTGGTGTAAAACAGGACGTCATCCGTCGCCCACTCTTCTCAGACGAACACAAACACACCAGTCAAGTTTAAAACGCAGCCTCTATTGATTTTGAATATAATCGGCTTTATAATGTGAGATTTTATTTAAAGTATAAAGCCACAATACATTTAAACACCAGATTTTACAAGCAATGGATTTATTTCTACTACATTCATGTTCATTTGGGGTATTTTAGTTTTTCTCTGCTATCTTTGCACCATCATTTCCTAAAAAAATATTTACCGAAGCTGAAGACATTCTCAAGATGAAGGAGGACGTGGTGGGAGGGCAAAAGTCTCACAACAACACACCTTAATTATCACAAGACAAAAAAAAAGTCATTATTTGAGTAAAACATTCAAATTTTCATAAAAGCAAAATCTGGTTAAGTTACCGTAGCTCTTCTCTGTGACTAGATTTTAATGTGGCAGCCAGATGCTTTTCTCGTGGAGACAGGCGAATCCTTTGAATTGTCCACTGAAAGCTCTCACTACTCTCTGCTTTCGTCCTCCTTTCCTCCTTAGATACATGTTCCAGATTCAACACCTGTTCAGGCTCCAGCTTACCTAAAAATATGGAGAATGAAGACGATAAAAATCATATATATTTGGCAACATTGATCTAAACTCTCTGTGGAAGGACATGCTCCTGGCTTACTACCTCTTTTGTCTGCTCTGTAGATGCCGTCATCTTTAACAAAGTATATATGGTGACATCCACATACCTGAGACAGGAAATATTAAAACAAGTTTTTATATATATATATATATATATATATATATATATATAAAACGTAACAATAATATGAAATCTCTGAAAGAAGAGTGCTGTCTTACCACTGAGTAATCAGGTATGCTGTGGAACCTGTTATATGTTGCCTTTAATCTCCTTACAAAATATTTCTTTAACTGCTCATATTTGACATTTCCAGAGCTCAGTGGATCAGATGATAACCCAGAAGTTTCCTAAAGTGTAAAAACAAACAAAGAAAAAGTTACCAGGGACAGAGAGGCAATAAATTATCAATGACCTAAAGGCCTAATTAAGTCCTCCCACTTCAAAATACATAAAGCCAAACCTAAAAATATAAATAAAATTAAGTGCCGGAGTTGAGCAGTATCCAATCCCTTTCCTCCACTTTTATTAATTCTGCAAAGTAAAACCTTTGAACTTTTCAGTTTTATTTACATTACTTAACAACATAAAAGCTCAGTGAATCTAAATGGAACTTTAAGTGACAGATGAACACAAAGTAGGGCATCATTGTTAAAAATCATACAAATAAAAATGCCTTTTTAAATCACCCCCTCTAAATTGTTCATTTGTTGTACAAACACCTGCAAGTGTTTGCAAGGTTTGTCTCTCTGCACATCTGGAGGTGGGGAGTTTCATCTATTCTTCTTTGCCAAACAGCTCAAGCTCAGTTGAGATGGATGAAAAGCATCTATTAACATATATTCAATAAGTCTTGGCCCATACTCTCAGTTGGATTATTGTTTTACACAAGAACAAGCTTTGATGTGTTCGGTTCTATACAGAGTTGGAAAGAAATTTTTTTTTTTCATGCTCATCTACTGTGGAACAAATTTGCAGTTTTAGTCCATGGAGACACCCTGCCTACTTTGAAGACTGGGTTTATTTTTTTTTTTTCAGTTTTAATAAATGTTTTAGTTAGATGGCATCTGGTTATCCTGAGTTATGTCTGTAGTTATCCTGCTATAGGCTTATGTTGCTGGAGGACACAATGACCACTTTCTTTTACTCTGCTACATTGTCTAACTAATTTCCACTTTTGCAAAATTAAATTTTTCAACTTTTAATGTTTTTTTTCCCCTCTCCCTAGAAGCAAAATCTGACCTGGTATTCTGTTCAGCTGTGGCACGGTCTTTCAGACGGTTATCTAGTGGGCTACTGCTGCCATCAACTTCAAATTCTCCATCTATAGTTGATACACTTGGCCCTGTCTTTGAGTAGTTCACTCTCTCTCTCCTCGAGACATAGCAATTGTCTCAGATATTACTGCAATTGACCGTCACTGGACTCTCTTTCTCACATCTTCTATGTTTGAATACTGGCTCAGAGCTCATCTGTCTAAGGAGATACTACGTTAACTAACTTTTTCACTTTTCTCTCACATTGAAAGTGCTTCTGTGTTGCTTTTCAGTGTGTGTGTTCTGTCTGCTCAAACTCCAAGTTGGCTTGTGCAGAAGGCCTTTCACGCTGAGCCTGACTTGGAAGTTTTTTTTCCTGTTAAAGGAGGGTTTTTCCTCTCCTCTGTCACCACATGCATGCTTGGTATGACAGTTTTCTGCAAACAATACAATGCAAGTGACTTTCATCTGTGGCCACATGCTCAGGGAGTAGAAATATATAAGCATTATTCAGATCTGCCTGTCTGTTTAGAACTCGTTTAAAAAGAAAAAGGATTAAAGAAAGAACATTAATCAGTAATAAACCACTTCAAAAAATATGAAATAGAGCAGGAAGTAACTTTACAACAAGTCAAGGGCATCATTAAAGTTCTCTAAATGTTCTTACCGAAGAACACCTACGTTGGACGGACAAAGCTGCTCCTGTTTTCCTTTTAGACACCTTAAGCTTCCAGAAACTAGAAACACCGATGTGGCGGACAGCAGAGCACAGCAGAGAACGTAAAACAATCATTGCAGATATTTAACCATTAATTAGCCATTATAGTATGGTTAATTAGCCAGCTTTTATACGCAGAATGGTGCATTTGATATAAAAAGATTTAACCTATTTTGTGTAAAAATTTAAAGCATTAATATTTACAACGTTGAGGTAAATTAATGTGTTATAAGGTGGAGGCAGAACGCTGTAGGAGTAGCGCTCAAAACTAGCCTGGTGACGCAGCCGGATATTCCAGACCAAAGCAATCGATTTAGCTCAGGCGCAACAAGCAGTTTCAATTGAAAATCGAGATCGATGTTTTCTATTGTTGATTATTATGCCTGAAATGGCAAATGTGTACGGAAGCAGCGTGCTCCAGGAGGTATGAGTCGAAACATGTCTGTGAGCTTTTATAGATTTTTGTAATTTCAAAATAAGCCATGCTTTAATAAATACATTGTGAGAGAAGTATTGTTTTTTACTGTAACAGCGATATCACCTGGAGCTTGCTTACAAATATATCCGTGTGGGTATTCAGTGGTTAAGATGGAGATAAGCTCCACAGACGCTGCAGAAAAGAGCCAGCCGGTTTTGCCTTGTAAGGACAACAGCGATGGAGATGCAGCCCTTAACTCCAGAGAAGGAAGCTGTGGTGCTACTGCAGGCCGAGCCAGATGGTCTCTGCTGAGACAGGTACAGGAACAGGCTGGGACTGATTTAAAAAGAGAAAAACATTTGAAACCTCACACACAATGCTTATTTTCACTGCTTCTTTCAAAAGTACAAGTTTTGACACATTTATGGAAAAAAAAAACTATCACCTGTTGATAGATAATATATATATATATATTAAATACATTATAATAATATAATAGCAGCTGATTAATTCGAATGATCCCTTGTTTTTACTTTGCTGGTTCTCACTATTAAGGATATTTCTTTACAGACTTTTTAAAATTGCTTTACTTCACTAACAAAATTATACCTTAGATGCAAATTCTTAAGCTTTACTTAAATTAGATTAAGCGTATTTGGCCTAATCTTTTAACATGCAAGACTAAATGATTTAATTGATTAATTTTGAGAGGTGTCCAAAAGTACATTATAATAAAAAAGCATATTGATTGAAATGCTTAAATCCTACAATTTCATTTTTTTCTTATTCATATGTTTTTGAATTTAAATCAAAAGTAACAAACAAACAAAAAAGATAGTGGTTATGAGGACTGTCAGCTGAATCCTAAAATATAGGCTAAACTATTAACCTGCCTTATACCAGTGGTGGACTTTAAGCCATTTTTAAGCCTCTTCTCCAACTCAGCCTTAATGTCCAAGTCGGACCTCACAGGGACAGATTCTGTTAAGCTGCCACAGTGTGCGTAGCTAAACGGTGAGATCTGGGACTATTCAGCCTAATTTTTTCTTTCTTTCCTCACTTTCCAGCTCGACTTTTCAAGCTCTGCTTCGTCTTTCTCGTTTTTATTCTCTTCATTATTCTACTTTGAGCAGCACACTGCTTATCTGGATGTGTTATGCAATGGAAAGGATCAACCTATCATTGTATATACAAACGAGGGATCAGATGTTGATGTTGTTTGATTTGTTGTCATTTTTTTGTGGCTGAATTGCGATTATTTAATTTCAGACATGCATAAATATTCACGTGGGGCTGTTAGAGGTGTGGGCAACCAGCAAAGCCCACACCTTAGCTGGTTCGGGGCAGCAGGAGGCTTCCTACTTTGCACTTTATCACTCTTGGTTTAAAGGATTTGGCACAAACAGGTTGCACAGAAGTGATGCAGAGGAAGAATTTTTAAATAATTGACAGTAGGTGTTGGAAACGATTCTAAATACATGAACTGAATGATTCATAGTAATAGAAAAATTCTTCAGATGTCAAGTTCTATTAATTTCAAAAGCCAGAGAGTAGGGGTGGGCTTTAAAAGCCCCTGAAAGGTTTTAAGATAATGATCACTTCTTACATAGATCTGGTTTTTCCACAGTTTTGCGGCAGAAACAAAGAAATCTCAATCATATGCAACTGTTTGTTTAATCTGACTGTTTTTGTAGATGTTTGGCCTTTTAGATCCTTTAAATATGATGAAACAGCAGCATTTAAAGGTTTAATGAAATTCAAACGAAAATGTTAAAAATTGAGAAACTTTATTTTTCTTTCAGGTTTTGTGTCAGAAGCAGACAGACAGTCCAGAAGTCAAGCAGGTGTCTGTTCGCAGGTTTGCCACCTTTGACCTTTTCAGAAGGAAAAAACTCTCAGCACAAGAACACTGTGTTACCTCAGACGACCAGTGGGTGGAGTACAGAAGTGTCTACTATCCTGAGTACAGTGCCTTCCTCAGGTAGACATTCTATATTATAAAAAAAAAAAAAAAAACAGTAAAATTTTACTCTTCTTTCAAATAAGAAAAAATGAAAAACACTACTCAAAGCAGTTACCGATACTTTCCTGATATGTTGTTTTTATAATCAGGAAAACAGCAGTGAGTAGTAATGGGTTACATCTACTCAGTTACATTTACTTAGTAACAATTTGAAAAAAAAAAGACTTTTAGGAGCAGGTTAACTGTGCTGTATGTTTTACTTTTATTTGAGTAATATTCTTGTAAATTATCACTACTTCTACTTAAGTAAAATCTCTGAATACTCTGTCCTCTATGAGTAATTTGAACTGTTCCAAAATCAGGTAAACATACAGTAAACATTAGTTTGTTACCTTATCCTATTATAAATGTATTTCTCATTGTACAGATTGATTTTCCAAGTTTTATTAAAAGTATTTATTCTACACCAATTTATTATTTTATATTCATGACATTTTTTTGTATTCTTTAGGTATTTAAGTCTTTAATATACCTGAACTTGCGCATAAAGTCTGTCTGCCAGCATCATTTCTAAACATTAAATCTGATGTTAGTATACAACAATTACTGAGTACTGATGTAGCCTTTTTACCCAATAGTTTTGTTTTTACTTCTACTTGAGGGATTTTTTGATTGACTTCTTGGTTGACATTAAGTAAAAATGTTAAAGTAGTGCTTCTTGTACTTGAGTACAATTTTTGGGAACTCTACCTGCCTCTGCAGGAAAAGGATTTTTACTTTGCTGTATCTAGAATTTGAATCTGTTGCCGGGTTACAACCTGCAACAATTTATATGACTTTATTAAGGTGAGTTCAATCTATGAGTTTTAGTAGTGACTTAGAAGTGTTTGCTGTGTTACAAAATGTCAGAAAACTAATGTCAGATCCCTTAAGTGATTAATTTTGGATTATAAATGCTGAGTAGGACAGAAAACACCTGTAAATTTAAAACTCAAAAAAACTTATCGAATAGAGAGATCAGTCAAAGTAAATTCACTTGAACAGTGATTACATGATTTTAAACACTGATTTGGGCTGCATTGTAGTTCATTTGGTATTCAACTTCACTGTATGTAATTGTATTAGAATCTTATTATATGGCTTAATTGGAATAAATTGGTCTGAACTAGAGGCAAAGTAGATTTATGTTACTGGATATCAAGTTCAGCTGATGTGCTGTGGAGTATCTAGAGATGTTACAGCTGATGATAACTAAACTGGATAACTTAAAATGTGGAAACGGATTACAATCTGAGCAGGTTTCAGTGATATATTTCTATTTGTCTAGTTAAACACGATTTTCTTATAAAGGTGTACACTGCTGCTAAAAAGTAGTCTCACCTTTACAGATTTCTTTGTTTTTTGTTTTCTTGTCAGACTTAAGTGATATAAGTAATAGAAGCTAATGGGGTCTCAATCAAATATTAATTTCCCCCTAAAGCTGATATCTGATGTGTTGCTTTGATGGAAACAACTGCTCAAAAAGGTTTAACCTCAAAGGGCAATTTTAGTGTGTCTGTAATCCTCTCCAGTTGTTCTTTGTAGAGT
This sequence comes from Cyprinodon variegatus, assembly GCF_000732505.1. Taxonomy (NCBI): domain Eukaryota; kingdom Metazoa; phylum Chordata; class Actinopteri; order Cyprinodontiformes; family Cyprinodontidae; genus Cyprinodon; species Cyprinodon variegatus. The sequence goes on from NW_015150619.1 coordinate 1,127,221, forward strand.
TTTAAAAACTTCTGTGCCATATTAGTGTTTATAAAATAAATTATGTGTTTAAAGTTATACTACAACATTTGAGTTTGATTTAAATAAAGACTTTTTAAAACACTATATTTCCATTTATCATGCTATGCTGCTGAACCAAGCTATTTTTGAGCTAAAGGTTTTAAACTCATGGTTAGATATTCTTACTGTTTTAGAAAACTTCTTATGGTTATGGCTATAATTAGACTGTTTTTAAAAAGAGACATTATGAACCCACAGTTCTGCTTGAAAGTTTTCACACCCTTCCATTAAATATATACGAGCTAGAGCTCTTCACATCATCAAGAAGTGTTTGATTGATTAGTTGCCTTTAGATGAAAAGCAGAAACAATGCAGTGAAATGCTAAATCTGGTAGATAACAAACTTATTGATCAAACTGACTCTGAAGGGTATGTATAGACAGTAGAGGAGGGGTCAGATCAATTAAGAATTTATAAAGACACTAGATAAGAAATTACCTAGAATTTTATTTATTTTTTTTTATGTCCAGGACTTTTCAAGTTTGTTAATATAAAGACTTTATTCCGTAACTCCAAATGTGTTCCTGAGGTCTTGACATCATTAGTGTTATATTTGTTTTCTGGAAAACTCTCACTTATGCAGATGCATGTCACTAACAGAAAATTGAAAAGCATAATATATCACAAACTATACACATTATTTTTTTGATTGAAATTATCAAAATGTAATATTCTATTAGAAAACACATTTCTAATATGTATTTTTTGGTTCAGGCTTTATAGGGTTAAATGATCAATAACAATATTTAGGTTCATATCAGTTCCATTTAAGTTATTTCTTGAATCTACAGGATTGACAATATATGAGGTTCAAGTTCGGGTGATAAAATTGAAAACGTTTAAAAAAAAAAAAAAAAAAGGAGAAAAGAATCAAATATATTATTTTTTTATTTAATATGAAGGCATTATTTTTTGAACATATAGCCAGGTTAAAAGTTTGCATTTACTTAGCTTACAGTAATCTTTTTTTTTTATCATAAAGATAGTTTCTCAAAAACTTTGAACTGCAATATTTATTTACAGTGAACTTTATTTCACAATTAAGTGGTGCTCTAAACCTTGTGTTACCTTTCTCTATATGTTCTTAGGGATAACCTGGGACCCCTCAAAGTTAATGAAGTGCTCAATAGTTTTGACAACACCGGCAATGTCTGTAAGTAAATATTTTATTTCAAACCTATTAAGTCGGCATGTTTGTTCTGTGGGTTTCATTTGTGCAGAGCAGAAATGTGCAAACACATCCCTGGTGGATCTTATTTACGCTTCATTCCTTTCACTTTTGTTGTTTTTAACAAACTTGACTGCTGCTTAATCTGACAGAATTATCTATGGTCTTGGTAAAAAGTAAGTGCACCCTCAGTTATTTCCAGGGATTTCCCTGTTGAAACACACCAAATATTCTGCCATGTCTTACTCATCAAACAAAGATCATAATTAAAGGGGGAAACCATTCAGAATATAAAAACCTTAACATTTATATCTGTGGGATTAGTTTGGAGTCTTTTAGAAGCAATATCTACCATCTGCCCGAATCTTTTTGTATCTGAGGAATACAAAAAGTTTGTTTAAACACTAACATGCGCTAATAGTGACCCTTTATTTTTAATTCATTTGCATAATATTTGAATTATCTAGACTCTGATTTATTGTTTGAATGAGAGGCATAAAAAAAGATCCATTCAACCTATATGTTAACAAAATTATAGAGTTTGGACATTTACTCAACTCTTCTTGGACTTTAACTGAGCTTTGCGCATAGGCGATTTAAATCAATTAAGCACTTTGACAACAGTCAGAGTGGAGTAAGCAAGAAACTATTTATGAATATGAGGATAAAGTAATCCATGTGAAGTACAGTGGAGGATCTGTGATGCTTTGGGTCCTGGAAGTACCGTAAAAACGATTCCCGGAGTGCACTAGATTAAAGAGCAAAACATTCATGGCGAAACGTTTGATCATATATATTCCTTTGCCATTGTTTTTGTCTTATTGTCATAAATTTTTTCTTTTCTTTGAATATACTTTGCAGATTGGAAGTTATTTTTTTTTGTTTTTTTTTATTTTTTTTGTTTTTTTTTCATTTTTTTTTTTTTTAGCATCTCACTTTACAGCATGTACATCAACTGTTAAAGTCCCTGCAACAGACTCAATATTTTTCTGACCTGCTAACAGTTCTTGGTGATTAAAATGTAATGTGCAGCTCTGTAATCAATACACAGTTTAGAAATGCGCTAGCAAGTTTTGTTAAGCTCTAAGGTCATGATTCACTCACTCATTTTTTTATAGTGTCTGGTTTAAAGTTAGCCTTTCTTTTGAAAGGTTAGAATTTATACGGAAAGGTAAAAAAACTGAAGCTTATTGTTTTTACTTTGTGCGCCACCTTAGTGCCCTTTACTCCATCCATGCTGCTTTATGTTGCTCTCTACTTCCAATATATGCAGAGTAATAGTTGCTAAAACGACTTTCTCAGTTTCAGACAAAACATCTTGATGACTGCACCCCTCCTGACACACACACACATTCCTGTTTCTCAATTTACAATCCCTCCCCATAGCTTCCCTCATTATTCCCTCCATCCCTCTCAGCTGGAGTCATGCTTGGCCAGATGGGTAACAGAGTTCCTGACTTGGCCAATGGATTAGCACAGCCGGAGATGAGAGCATAGAGGAAGGGAGAGGAGAATAGGGGGAGAAGGTGGGTGGGCATGCCATAGGTGGAACATGTGTGTGTGTGTGTGTGTAAGGAGTGTAAAGCCTTTAGTAGTGGGACCTCGCTCGTCAAACAATGGGGCAACCATCTCCCTCCTGTTCTCCATCTCATGTTTGGGACTAGTAATGCGTGAGATCAATTAGGGTTGGTTGAGAGGAGGCTCTGAAAGGCCCCAGAGGTGACCCAGTCGGAGCTCTGGGGTATATATTTTTTTCAGGGGTGGGGGTTGTGGGGAAACCCTCCTAAATTCAAAAGCACACACATTGACTTGCATTTGTCCTGACACAGATATACAAGGAGGTGCAGCACCTGCAATAATCTACTGCTTCCATGCTAATAAACACATATCCACATCGCCCACCCTTATACTCTCTCCACCTTTCCTGCTGTTTTGATAATCCCCCTACCCCTGAGGTGTGGACAAGCCCAAATCCTTGGGGTCCTTGTCCTCCTGAATAGCAGGCTAAAAAGCCTGTCCGGATTAACCCACCGCATCCAAAATGTGTGGATTCAGCTTAAAAGTGCTACCCCCTCTCAGCACGACCCCACCACCCCTCTTTCGCCACTATTGTCTTTCTTATTCAAGTGTGCACGTACGTGAACAATATGTTGTTTCTTAAAGTAAAGATAAGCCAGAGTCAATGGTTTCAATACCAGAGCAGAGTAGCGGGCGAGGCAGCTCTATTAGGGTTTTAGGAAATGGGGGAATTGATCTTGGGGGTCGACATCATCCTCCAGAACTATTCAAAACAAGAGCACTATTTAAGTATCCGACATAATACAAGTGTTCAGTTTTGCTATCATCATATAATGAATGAATCCGTCTGCAGCGAAAAATTGGGTAACACACTTTTATTAAATGAATGAAACCCCAGAGTTAGTATTGGTTTTAATTGTGTCTCATATTTGTTGTGGGAAATTAGATGTGTGCCACATGCAGGTCAAAGGGAAACATCACCTGTGCTTCTGTCCGCCATAGACCCCCCCCCACATATAGGTTATTGGACTGGAGTTACATTTGTAGCTCATTATGTCTTCCTCATAAACGATTACAACCTCCCCCAGACAGGACTTCAACTGTTTGAACTCTGAACCCCTGACCTTCCCGGTTCTTTAGCTGACGGAGGGGGCTTGTAATCGCTGGAGGCTTTGTACGGGCGTCGTTTGGGATGCTTGTTCCCTGCTAAGGGTCAGGATTTGAGGGTACCCCTTGAGGGTGGAGTGACTAAGAATGCGAGGCAGGATGTGTTGCTGGGCGAGTGAGAGGCTTTAGAGCTTGTTGACATTGCTGTTTTTTTTTTTTATTATTTAAAGAGGGCTTTACAGGCTGTAAGGCTATTTGTCAGGTTTGTGTTTCACTTTAAAGTAACATTTTCTCCCATTATGGTTTTAACAATATGCAAGTTTTGTGTCCTGGATGAATGTTTGCACTTTATCACAGTTATTGGACATTATGGTTTTATGCAACAAGTTAGTCGTCATTTTAGTCTTTCCATCAGATGAAAAATTCTCTTTATATCAAGTTATTTAGACTTGTAACTAGAACGTGCAGATATTTTTATATCTAAGGGAAACATATTCAAGGATATTACAACGTATTTCTTTTTTATGCTTTTTTGGTACTATACACACTCTTTTTATATTGTCTGTCTTTTTTTTTATCTTTAATTGCATCTTGCTTTAACTCTTTGTACTCTATATAAGCTACTGGAATAAGAATTTCCCTGCAGGAGTAATCCCAAGGGATAAATAAAGTTGAGTCTAAGTCTAACATGTGATATTCTTTATGTGAAGCGTGTTTAATACTTTATTTTAAATCTGTATATTAAAATAAATGTAATAAATGTAATAAAAAAGTTTTGTATTGCTCTTGCTTTAGTAGGAATATTTCTGTTTCTATTTAGATCAGGTGTTTTTGTTCATTTATGTTAATAACCCCATTGCATTTTTTATTTTTAATAATGAAAATCTGTAAGATCACCTGAATAAAGTGATAATAAATTATCTTTCTCATTGTTATGGGATTTAGAAAAGAATAAATTCTTTCCAATTCCTAACTGACCTATGATAAAAAACTTTAGTCTTATATAATCACGTCTAATGAAGAAAAAAAGTTATGCAGTTATATTTAACTCTTAGTTTCCTTTTGGGGTTAAATTTCTTTACTTTCATTATTATGTCTGAAGAAAACAGTGTAACACATTGTGTTTTAATGACTATGGATAAATTTACATGTTTAAAATAATTAAAAACTATATTGCTATTGAAATGTTGTCATGGTAAACCTGTTATATAATCCATAGACCCCGTTGATAAATACGTGCACTTTGAAATAATTTTCCTTTTTCTCTTTGAGAAAATGTGGATGAAATATTGATTACTTTTCAGTGAAGTTTAGGGTTTGGCATTGGCAGGTACTAAGATGACAAACATCTGCTTGAAGCGATGAAAGCTTAGCTGCGTTTGTGTAATCAGGAGCCCAGCATCCTAATGAAACCTAATAGAGCCTTCTTCACTACAGTTGTCATCGTGAGAATGGCTACCAGCCTTTCACCCTCTCAGTCATCTCTATTATCTCCCACTGACTTCACCTATCTCTCCTGCTGGTAAATGCTATAAGCCCTGACTGCCTCAGTGTTGAGAGGCAGCGTGGTGGGAAGCTGATCATTTCTGTTTGTGGCGATATAAGGACGGTTTCTGTCAGGTGGCTTTATTTATAAAGAAGTGGAAACAGTAACAGCATATTAACTCCATTCCTTTTCTTTATTTTTGTTTTGTGTAGTTTTATTTTAAAGCAATATATAACTATTTTCTACATGCTCTGGTGTGTTTCTAGCAGATCTGTGTGTGTTTATATGCACGTTTAAACGTGTGTATATGTGTGTTGTAATAGGTGCCCCCTGTAGCCTTCCCTTGTGCCAGGCCTTTAGCGCAGCCCTGTTTGCATAATTATGCTAATTCATTTTGCCATAGTGCTAATTAGACCTTGTTAGACAATAGCGCTAGACTGGAAGCTGGCAGGCACTCACACACATATGCAGCCACAAGCTCGCTCTGACTGTTGTGTCAATGACAAGATTTGTGCTCCCCCTCTGTGCTGTTTATAACATGCTTTCTATAGAAATCACTCTCCGCTGGTGCCTTCTAGACTGAGCTCAGGTGTCTCTTACAATTTTGATTTAAACTAGTGGAGAAAAATCAATGTGAGAATTTCACACATGCTTTTTAAACTACTCCCATTGTCTGTTTCAGGGACTTTGGTTCTCATTTTTTTCACTCAGAGCTGATGATTTATTGTTTTTCTCTCACCAAGTCAGTATGTTTTTCTAAACTCTGCTTGTGTTCTCATTCCAAATGTAATATAGCTGTAATTTTCAGAACAGTTTTAACTTATTTTCATCACATGATACTAATTTGACTCATTCAGAAAGCTTAATTCCTTCCCTTTTTCCTCCTCAAAATGCCTCTTTTCCAAATATCTGGCTGCTCAGGTGTTCTAGCATTTACTAAGAAACTAAAACAGAACCCCATATTAGAGATTTAAATATATATTTGGGTCATGTGATGCCTCCATAAATAATATCAGGTACATAAGATGAGACTTTAACAGTATTTACTATTTATTGAATAAGAAATGTTTAGTTTAAATTTAGTCCAGGATTTCAAGCAGCGCCACATCTGTGTTGGTCCTGTGGCCAAAAATGTAAATTTTCCATTTTAATTGTTTTCAGAAAGACAATAAAGGTTTCACAAATAACTGAATTTAATGCTAAAATATTTCTTTTAAAATTTTACAATTCCACGTTTTTCAATTTTTAAAGAAATGTTTATGGGTGCCACATCAGAAACTAAGAAATAAGTGCTAATTTATATGTTGCGTTTGCATGCTAAAAAGATGAAACAATGACCACAAACTGTATACCAACAACTCTATTTTAAGTTAAAAAAAATTATTATTAAAAGTTTTTTTATTTTGAGCTACAGATGATTTGATCTATTCATGATTCTTCACAAAAAAACAAAAAAAAAAGGCATTGATTCTGCGCTGAAATGGAAGCTAGCAAAGCCAACTCTATTATTATTGTATGTAACAGATAAAAGAAAACGTTGAACTAATCATCTTTTGGCTTTTTGAAAATTATGTAAAACTCTACAAACAAAAAGTCTAAGAAATGATAAATTAGTTTTTCACCACCCTAAGTAATGTAGAACAATTTGATTCCTACTTCAGATTTGAATCTTGAATAGGGATGACACAGATGTATGCAAACTTCAGCAACATTAATACGCTGCACTGTTTTCTTATGGAGCTCACTAA
>NW_015150619.1:1134423-1138278 GCF_000732505.1 Cyprinodon variegatus
TGAAATATAGGAATATATTGATACTTTATCATTTTAACACTCCATCCAGGTCACTTAGTATAAACTAAAGTGTGACAGAATTAGTATTTATTCGTTACAATGTCAGATATATTCCACTTTAAAGCTGCAAGTACTTGGCAAAAAGACCAGGCTGATGTAATGTTTTAAATCATACCTTACTTGATTGAAATCCCTTAATGAAAATAAATAAATGTAACCTTTTTATAATAAGACAAACAGTAACCATCTTCTCTTACTGTTCTCGGTATGTTGAAATTAAATACGTTATACTAAAATGTCAGCAGATGGAAATGCAATTGATGAGTAAATATTCCTTTTCAGCATGTTGTGGGTAATTTCACATGCAAAAAATTTTCTTGTCTTCGTAAAACAATGAGAAATTATCTGCTCGGCCCATCGCGGGATAAAGTAAGAAAATTAAACAAAGCATAGATAAATGTCATTTTGGATGTTTGCTTTTGTATGTTTTGTACAGTTTGGTAGAAATGACAGATAAAAAATTCTCCCAACTAATGCTCAAGAGCATTTTTAGCCATTGCCACAGTAATTGTTTCTAGGTCTATAATTTTGCCACTACACATAAAAGACAGTCAAACAGTAAGTGGATGTGGCTTTTCAACTGTAACGTGTGTGTGGACGGATGCGTGTGTGTGTCACTTTGTGGTGTTGGTGTGGGGGTTGGCAATATAGAAGGCAAGACTTAAATGGCTTTAGGGCACATTGAAGGAGTCGCTGGTTTGACTTAATTGAAAGTAATTGATTTTTGCTTCTGTAGCTTTGTCTTCTCTATCCCTGTACTGGAGGAAACAAGAAACTAAGACTAGCCTGTAGTTCTGCTGGGTGTTAGAAGCCTCTTGACACCCGAGAAGTAAACAGTTGCCACACTCAGCCTGCTGATGGTAATGTGCAGATGAAGCCATAAATGTTAATGCACACGCACGCACGCACACATGTACGCTGATGTTCCCTGCAGTTAACTGTTATTACGACTCGGAGCACAAAAGGGTTTTGAAGGTGTAGCTGCTGGGTGTAGCTTTTGCTCAAGGAGTCTTTTTCCTTTAATAGTGGGCAGCTGATTGTCTGAATTTGTGCCCCGACTAAAAGTTGTGTGTGTCTGTGTGTGTGTGTTCGGATGGGTGCACTGTTGTGCACTATTACCGGTAAGCGGTGAGGATTAAGTTCAGGAAATGAGCGGAGCGTTAAAGGGTGCTTCCCTGCCCAGTGCTTTTGCATTGTCACTGCTGCTAATACTCAGCTAATTACAAGCACATACTTTAGAGCTCAGCTATAACTCTTATCTCAATGCACTCCATTCTTTCCTATTCTTAGTTTACCCCTTCACCTCAGATTTTGGGGGAGAAGTGAAAGAAAAAGAGAGTGTAATAACAGGTCACCCCCTGCTCTCTAAAAATGCTACCTCCCTCTGGACAGATATAATTATTGGATTACTCTCCATTTAAGGCACCCAAGTCTTATACACCCCTTCTAGCAATGTCTCAGATGGTGTCTGATCTCAACTAGGCGGGACAGTCCAACCATGCAACACATTCACAAAGAAACAGTGTTTATAAAGGAAGTCTGCAGTCTCAGTGAGCTGTGGAACAATCCACAGCACAGCCTAAATATCCGTCTTTCTGTTCTGTTAGGGTTCAATAATACAGCTATTTTAATGACTCTTGAGCTCATGCATTTGTATAAAATTCACAGTAATATTGAGAGGTTTCCATTCTAAGTCTATAATTTTATTAAATTATATAATCTTTGCAAGTTCCATACATTTTATTCTATTTTAGATTTTTTTCCCCTTTCATTTGTGGTTTAAATATAGTTATAAAATTCATTGTTGACCTTCAGATATTTAGCCTTCTATGCAAATCAAACAAATTGAAAATACTTCGAAGGATTCGCCTTTTTTGCTACCCGGACCACCTCAACTGTTTCCTTGGCACAAATCATACATACTTTTATTACTAATTTCATACTGGGGACTGTTAGAAAAGACTTGATCAAGTTATATTAGTCTAACAGGCATCAATAGTCAACAATAGGTATGAGAACAACAGTCACATGTATTATTGTGCATGGGTTTTTACATAGATTTTATGCAGAAAAGTAGAGCTTCTATCTGGTTGCTAGTATTGAAAATTTTAGATAAAAGCCAAAATATTCTGATATCAGTTCTTTGGCTAATATTGGACCGGTTTTCGGATTGCAGTGGTCAAGAATAATCACCTGTAGCAGTCTGTCATAAAGAGGGTCTGGAGAATCCAAATCTGACTGAAGACACTCTGCTGTTGCAAAACAGTCAGAGGAAGAGGATTCTCAGGGTTGGTTGTAACTTTGCTTGATAATCTCCAAAAAGTCTAGAAAAGTTCCTTAGAGCTTGTTAAGATAATTAAAGACGCTTTCTCTGATGCTGTTACCCCAACAGATGATGACAGTAGAATTATAGAAGAAACTTGCTAAAAACAGTGAAAGAATCTGGTCTGTTCTGTTCCTTCTTGTAGACGTCTTGAAAGGTCAGGGACACATATAGGTTACACAAGTTAATTAGTTATTTTTCATAACTCATTAACATCTTCCACTTTAACCACTTCTCTAGATTTTGATCAATGGTTTTATTAAGCCTTCCCTGTCTAACCATTTCAGCGAAAAAAAAAAAAAAAAAAAAAAATCTGTTTTTCTATCTAATAGATCTTACCTGATTCATTTTTTAAAGGACTGTAACACTTTAATAAAATAAACAACAAAAACAAAATGTGGTTGATTGTGGTTGGGATTTAGTACAGCTTGTAGTTTAAAAGCTAACTTAATGTGCATTATTTTTATTAAAAGAAAACTTTATAAAGGTACTTTCAGTTTCTTCATACTTTTATAGATTTCTCAGAAAAATCAGGACTCAAATATAATAATTTTAAAGCTAATGCACTTTAAGTATTCTTTTGCTAATATTGTTAGTTACAGTATTTAGTCTTGATTGCTTAATTTTGACCTACCCTTAGTCTACAATCTATTACATTAGCTTTCCCTGCAGTTCCAGTAATGATCACTACTTTAAGTGTAGCCACTCTATAATATAGGAGATTAGTGCACAGTTGCACTGGGCTGTATATATTCTCAATATACTGCTTCACAAGTCAGATTGATCTCAGCTCTTAGACCACTGCAGAGCATTCTAAGGGCTCTAGATGAGCCCTTATTTAATGCTTGCATTAGCTGCTCTTATAATATGTATTTAAACGCATTTAGATTTTGTTGGTTGTGTACATCTAAAATTTATTGACAAACTTCAGTATGTGGAGTCCCTGCAATTAGAGAGTGATTAGCGTATGGTGGTTAATTCTGCTCTCCTCCCACTCGTGCCCATCAAGTGCACCTCAAGCCACAAGTGCTTGAGTGTGCTTGTTTTTGCATGTGCAAATCTGTATGTGAAAGTCCCTAATGATGTTTAAACACAAATAGATGATTAATGTGATTAGCGTGTTTGTTGGAAGAAGAAGCACTATGTTAAATGGTTCCATAGCCACATGGGGAAAGGCTTTGGTTTCCTTCCAAACCCAGTGCTACTACCTTCTTTATGTTTTCATCCCAGCAGATCCAAAAGTATTTATTTATCTTTTTAATGGATCTTCTTTTACCTCTATTCTTTTTTCAACAATCTGCAAGAAAGAATTCGTGGATGTTATTATAGCTTCACAACCTCTCAGAGACCCATATGATGTGACTTTTTTTGTTTTGTAATATGCTGCATACAAATATGCTGCATATTACATTAGGGAGGCTGAATACAAAACTATTAGTTTTAGGATTTTTATATATATATATATATATATA
>NW_015150619.1:1141769-1143857 GCF_000732505.1 Cyprinodon variegatus
AGGATCTCTACCAACTAGGTGCTTCTGCTGAAATCATCCTACAATGTAGGAATCATACAGAATATGTGTAAATAAGAAATGATTCATGTCTGTACAAAATGGTGTATTTAATGTCATCTTTTGCTCTTTAATTGAGCAAAGCCAACTGGTCGTACTCTGATAAGTCACATCAGGGTTAGTGCATAAATAATAGTTTCTTTACTTTTTTCTTACAAGGGATAATAAGAAATAACATACAATTGCCTGTGTTTTACAAACTTAAATACAAATGATTTAAACAATTGCATTTATTTATAGAAACTTTACAGCACGTTACAAGAATTAACAGCACTTACATATTTGTGTTACATTGGGAGCTAGGAGGCAGAAACAGTTTTAGTTATCCTGAATACATTTATGATTTTATATGAACTACAAAAAAAAAAAAAAAAAATACATAATTTATTTAGCTTTTTCTAACATTTACTTTTTGGCTTTTTTTCCTTTTTGTGGTTTGGTGCTTTGTTTGGAGTACTTTGCTTCCAGATCTGAGAGGAAACTGTTAAAATTCTTCTCTCTGGACTGCTGCTTTTGCTGCAAAAGAAGGAAGAGATAAAAGTAAGACGTAATTAGGAGAAAGCGTTGTGTTAGTCCCTATGTGTAAGGAGGTAATACCTATAACATCATGACAAGACTCTCATCCTAATCATTAAGGCCCATCTCTTTCTTCATTTCCTCTGCTTCTTGTTGCTCCCGCTCAGCCTGAAAGATCAGTTCCAAGCACACTGTTAGTAAAGATACACAGGTTTACCTGTTTATGTGCAGTCGTTGCATGATACCAGAAAGAGGTATGTATTTGAACTTTTTTTTCCTATTGTTTACCAGAAAACTTTGGCCATAAAAAAAAAAAATCACAATGGAAAAACCAATAAAACAATACCTAAGCTTGAGGATCTTTTTCATTTTATTGCATTTTTTTTTTTTTTTTACTTCTGTATAGTTCTCACCCTTCTCCTGCGAGCCCTCTTCTTTGCTTTACTTTCCTTGGTGAAAGCAGGGAAGGCCTCCACTTGCCCGCTCTTGATAGCTTCCTGGATGATGCTGCACAGCCTGGGCTCGTCTTTGTGAGAGCTGCAGAGAACCGAAGCAGTGATGGCGTCCATGTCCCCCTCATGTTGCATGTAGAGCCGGATGACATCCTCACGCTCTTCATCAGAGCCCTTGTATTTCCTCTCAAACTCAAGAATATCCTGCACCGTAATCTAGGAAAGAGATAAAAACAGTAGCAAGGTCACTAGTATTTACATTTTGCATCGATGCAGGGCATCAGTCTTGGAAGAGGACAGAGTATTACATGACTTTTATGATTTTGGCTGCAAAAGTTGTTAAGACAAGCTCAAAAACTAATTTTATTATTGTGAAAATTGTTAAGAAAATGTAACAGCAAAATATGTATGAGGTTAAGCCTATGATTTTAATCAGAGATAAACATACTTAAAGTCCATAGAATTTATAGCAACACCAAAGTCGTAAAACTAAATATTTTTTTGTGAAACAACAAAAACTGATTAAAAACTAAATGGATCCTTTAGGAGATGAGAACCAGCAACCCTTGAAGCACAGATTTGGTTTGATGCTACGTTCACACCGCAAGCTATTGAGACTATTGAGCTAGACCAGCGTATGCCCGACAGGAAAAATCTGGCAAAAACGCTGGCATACGTTGGATAAGTTATGGCCAAGTTTTGTATAACTTATGAGCACGCTGAAACACCCTGGCACAAGTCGACATACGGCGAGTAAACAGAGACATTTTGAACATGCTCTAAATTTAAGATGTGATCAAAGCAAAAGGTGAATTCCACTCAAAGAGCCACCTGATGCACTGTGGATTCTGGCTTACGCAGTCCAAAAAGATCAAAAAAGGGTCAAAACCCAGTTCTTTGCTGTAAATTTGCTGTAAATTTGTTTTACAACCCTTTAACAGGTGTGTTGAGGCCGTTTCTGTGTCTTCAGGGATGTGTGCTTTATTACCTCACGCCGATGAAGGGTCATATTCATTCCGTAAAAATTCAAAAAATATCCACTGGACTTGGTTTCCAAGATTTG
>NW_015150619.1:1145150-1147512 GCF_000732505.1 Cyprinodon variegatus
TATAGAAATCTCAGAATTCAGCAAAATTTAGCTAAAACTTCACCATCTTTGCCCTTTAACTACTTCAGCATACTTTCAGCTAGAAACACCATTCAACTTTTAAAAGGTTTCCATATCTTTCTGCTATTACTGTTTAACTCGGCTTTTTGCTAACTTTTACAGTTTTGCTTCAGTGAAGCTTCAAACTTTAAAAGAAAATTTAAAGATTTTCAGATTTATAATGGAAGTCTATGGACGGAATTCTTCAACTGCTAGAGTGTGTGCTCTAGCTTTTGAACTGTTCTGGTTTTTCCGAACAAATTGTTCTCACTCACTAATTTTTTACTCAATTGAAATAAATTATACATCAAAACGTAGGGATTTTTGTCAGGATTCAGGAAATGTAACCCTCATTTGTGTGGGATTTACAGTTTTCCGACAGTTTGGCCCAGACCGCGAAGACGTCCACACTTCCCCAATAGAAATCCAATGAGAGAGTTTCCAAAAATCACAGACAAAATCCAAAATTATACATATTTTCGTATCGCTCCCATTTCTAAACTGTTTGATGTACAAACATGAAACTTGGTATAGAACATCTTCAGACCCTTCTAGCTCTCACATTGAAGATTTTTTATGAATATCATTTATGGTTTAGCTGTTTAGCTGACTTGTTCGGGCATAGGAAAACGCTGATTCTGAGAAAAATCCTCATACTCAGAAAAAACACATTTTTACATCGTCACCGTGGCCAAATAGTTTTAAGTAGAAACATGTACGTTGGCACAGTCGAAGCCGAAAGATGGCTGACGCCAACGGTGAAATAATTTTTTGAATATCTTTTACGGTTTTGGCTCAGCGCTCGTTTGTTCGGAGGGGAAGATTTGCTTTTGAAAGCTCTGCTCTACCATGGAGCTGCATGTTATTTAATAAGACCAGCAGGAGTGACAAACGTTTTTATTTCTACTTCCCATTAAGGTTGTGAATGAGCTACAGCCATGAAAGTTATACCAATCGGAGACAAAGGATCGCTGTCGCTTAGACTGAAAGAATTTTTCAGATACCATTTACGGTTTGTCTTCAGCACTCATTTGTTCTGAGCTGATTTTCCTATTCAAAAAAGCCTGAGAGGAAAGGAACGAAAGTGAAGCGCGTCTCTTTGTCACTGACAAGTTCGTTAGGTGTCATCAAGGTAACCGAGCTTCAAAGGATTTTACCTCCACCACTTTAAACAGCACATATTAATCTGATGGAGGGAGACAACACTGATTTAACATTGGGAAATGGATAATATATGACTACTGGCTATGACACTTCCCTTGACACGCAAGCCTGATAGACTTTCAAAATAAGACTCCAGGGATCCTACAAAATAAAAGCCTCTTTATTATACTCTTATTTTTTTGCAGCATATGTCTCAACATTGTCACCCAAACTCAACCCAACCAAAAATTAGACTCTGCTGGGCTTTCCAAAACGCACCTAATGTCAAATTTCAAAATAAAAGCCTCCCATTGCCACTTCATCTATAGAAGTAAAAACAGGTAAAAAGAGCAATTCAATTATTGGAAATTCATGAAGTATCATTGCTGGATCTGACCCCCTGCTTAACACACAACCCTGCTGACCTTTCAAAATAATACTCCAGGGACCCTACAAAATAAAAGCCTCTGTATTATACTAATGTGTTAATTGATGCAAATGGCTCAGCATTATGACCCAAACTCTACCAGCTTGATTCTATTAGACTCTAGGGACCTTTTCAAAGATACCACAGAATGAATTTCACATTAAAAGTCTCCCATTTACGCTCTAATACAGCATCTATTTACCCAATAACATGAAAAACTTTTATATGCACACTCTTTCTTTGTGCCATATGGGTCATAGGTATGACCCAAACTCAACCAATTTCTTCAGATTACACTACCAAGGGCTGTTGACATCACACCTAAGTGCACATTTCTTAATGAAGCTCTAACATTTCTACTTTAATAATGCATCTGCTAACCTCATAAGCAGATGCTTTGCTTCTGTCAACTTCCAGTTAAACAGATACTTTTTGACTTTTTCTTCTGGTTAATCAACTTTAACTAAATGTTTTGCTTTTAAGATGAGGGTGTTTCTGCCATTATTCTGCCAAATGATTCTACCCTACAAAAATTTCAGATGATTCCACTTTTTTCTGTTGTTTGAAGCTTCTGATGACTTCCTTTCACATTTTCATATGCTCCTCAGCTAATTTGTGCTTCTTTTCCTTCTCACAGTTTCTTTAGCTAATTTTTCTCTTTTCATTCAGCAGAAAAAAGCATTCCCACTTAGCTGTTTCTCTGAAACAGCTTTTTCTAGTTTTAATTGTATTAAACCGCTTTACATCAATACT
>NW_015150619.1:1148295-1175301 GCF_000732505.1 Cyprinodon variegatus
TATATATATATTTTTTTTTTTTAAATCATATTTTAGATTTCCTCAGCAACTCCTTTGACTTTGGATCTATTTTCCTTGTGTAAGCACACAAACACATTGACACTCACATTTTGTGGTGTCCACAGGTTTTGTGCCTGACCGCTGAAGCTGAAATAGACGCTCTTTGACTCTGTCTTTGTCGCTCACATATATAAAATGAACATAGTAAAAAAATATAAGAATCACTAGATATTTTGACTGAGCCCTAAAAATACATAATAGTTGTCTTATTATCTTAAAAATCAACTTGGTGATTGAAAAGTCAGATTATTCTATCACTTTCCACTTACATCCATAGCTGAAGATACAGTTCAGACATAGGAAGTGTGACACTGAAACTAGTAGGGGGGTAAATAAGGGGAAAAATGTTATAATCAAGGAAAGATATTCCCTTAAACGCCAAAATATGGTAAACGAATGTACCAAGTGTTTTGTAAACACTTGCACTTTTATATGTACTTTCTCATGGATTGTTAAAAATATTTTGTTGAGTTGATACATTAACCATCCTGGATCAAGGAATCATTACTAGTTTGCACGTACAAAAATGTAGGTTGGGACAGATAATTGTTAGAATATAACAAAAAAAAAAGTGAAATGACCACTTATGTTTCTGGATTATTGTAAAATAAAGGTGTACCTTGAGAGATATTAATAATCCATCACCCATTCAACATTTTGTGCTTTTTGCACCCCATCTTCAGTAGATCCTGAATTCAAGCTAGTGCACTAAGTTAGTTCACTGAACTCTAGAATGGGACTTGGGTTCCTTTGAGAAAGAAAACGGACCCAAACATACAGGAAGAACTATGGTAGCGTCATCATGGTTGTCCAAAGAGCTGACCATGGGCAGTCTGTTGCCCTTTTGTTGTCTGTCCTTTTTACTGAATTCAATAATGGTATGACATTGTTTAACTTTATCAACCATATTGCTCTTAATTAAATTTGATAGTAACCTGTTTTTGCTGCAAAAAGTAGTACATTGCATACTTTTTTCTTGTTTTTGTATTGTTGTATTGTTTTTTTTCTTTAAACTGAGCACGCCTGTGAGGCTGTATGTTCCAGATTGTCCACTGTAATTAGACCATATTTCATTGAAAAATACAATTTTTTTAGTTAATTAATTTTTTTTTATAATGAAAAACAATAATATTCAAAATTTGTCCACTTTTTCAAACTGGACCGTTTTGATAACATTGGTTTTGAGAACACGTGGCAGTACATGTGAATTACTGTCACAGACACTAAATCAAATTTGACTGAGCCTGAACAAATAACTGGGAATAATTCTATAGATAATTCCACCACCACCCTAAAAAGGAAAACAATATACCGTATATATATATATATATATATATATATATATATATATATTAATTATATTTGTAAAAATATAAACCACTTACTTTAATTTCACCTTTTGTTGGTCCATCACTATAAAATTATGAATAAAATTAAGTTTTATGTTTGTAACACTGAAATGTCTGTGGGGTTTGTTAAATGATTTTTTGATTATTTGCGATTCGTGAATCCCTTCGGAATCGCAGAGCATCTCTGGAACCGGTATATTTCGGGAAAAAACAATATATGTCCCTAAGGTAGTCATCAGTAACCACATGAAACAAACATGCTAGTAATTGTTTTGTGGAAAAAAGTGTTTACAGAGTATCAGCTCACACGTTTTAATTTCCTTGTACAGCTGGTAACCCCCCCATGCTCTCTGGTGGCAGTGCTGTTCTTCTTCTCTCCCTGTCGGCTTACCTCTTGTTCTCTCCACCCACCAGTGATTGCACGGTCTTTCATCACAACAGCCCAGACTCTGTACCACCGTGTGACCGCCACCAATCCAAACACACACACACAGACGCACGCACGTGTTTTGACGAGAGAATACAGTTGAAGCTTTTATGCTGCTTTCCCAAGTGGCTGTTTTTTTGAGCGCAGCCACAATGGAGGGCCTAATGTGGATTTGTTTAAAGAGCTGGTTAATTGGAGTAGGATGCTCTAATTGCACCTCTTTTACGATGTGTGTTTGTGCTTGTTTAGATGTGTGCATGTCACCTGGCCTTTGTTTGGATTCTGTGTGGGAAAACATTTGCTCAGCTATAGCTGCATTACACAAACACTATGAGCTACATAACAAACACATAAGAGGTATGAAGTGCCTAAACTGAGAGAGGGAGCGGGTGAATAAATAGTACACTTTGTAATAAGCACAAATTACTGTATGTGCTTAGTCTCTAACTTCTGTTTATAGCTGTGTTTCTGGATGTTCCTCTGTCTCTTTTTGCCAGTGTGGTTCCCCAGCTGGGGGTGCTCTAAGTCTTTCTATCACTCTGCAGTTGTGCATGTGTTTCTAAACGTCTGTCTTATCATAGCAATGTCCTGCTCTTTTTTTCTTTTAAAGAGGGACACTGAACCTGGATAAATGCTTTGGATATTGTACCAACATTGAAACCGAAGAGGGATATTAATTTGCACAACTTTGTAAGGTGCTGAGGTCAGCTTTGGAGCTGTGAGCTAAACAGGACGCTGCACAACATTAAGGAACATATTATTTATACACACTGAAAGGCATTAGTCCTGGTTCTTATCCATTTTTTTTATTGCATGCTAATTCGTTTTGCTAAAACAAATCTCTTTTCCCCTTAAAGCAAATATTGAATTTCATCTACACCTCTGTGAATATTTTAGACGTTGTTTTGGTAGGTACTAGTTCTTTATGTTTAAGATTCCATTTAACAGAACTCTGGAACTTACTGGAAAATCAGTAAGTTCAGTAAAACAGTATATAGTTTTTCTAATTAATGATCACCTACCCATTTATCCAGCATATCCTGTATGTACAGCAATGAAAATGAGGTTTTGTATAATCATATGGTATGGTTGGGTATGTTTGATTTCTGTAAGCTAATGGCATAAGCATGACTTCATTGTGAGGAATTATACATACAGGTAAAAATCAACTAAAAATAGTATTTGTATATTTTTTTCTTGGCTAAGGTATTCAAGAAGCTCTCCAAGTCTTAACTTTGGTTATCAGCAAGTTCCTGGCATAATTATGGGTTGTTTAAGCTCCTTATAAGTCATTTTCGATTAATTTAAACTGATTGAAACCACCTGGGTTTGAGACATGTTCTGTAGATTTTTTTATACATTTACAGCTGCAGTCAGACTAGAATCCAGATGTTAAAAAAAAAAACAAAAAAACTTTATAAATCCCAAAAGGAAATTAAATGTTGGAGTAATTCATAGGGTTTTTGTTTATTATTATTATTTTTTTATTAAGTTGTTGTAACGGTTGATAGTTGTAGGTAGGAAGGATCTACTGTAGCGGTCTGTCTTGCACCAGATCTGGAGAAGCCTCTGACTGAAGACACTCTGTTATTTTTTTTAACTCTTCTGAAGAGGATCCTGTTTTTCATTAAGTTCTTCACTTTATGAAGAATACTTGTATGTGAAATGATCTCCAGAGTTTCTAGAGGAGTTCCTAAATGAAAGCTGGCCTTCTTTATTAGCTTGTTGAGCTTTTTAGGTCATTTGCTATGATCATCTGCTGTTACCCTGCAGATAATGGAAGATAATGGAGATCACACTCTCAACAACAGGCTTATAGAAGATATGTAGCATGTTGCTGCAAATGTCAAAGCACCTAAGCTTCCTTAAAAAGTACAGTCTACTCTGTCCCTACTTGTAGATTAATTCACAGTTGTGTCTCCAGTCGAGTTTGTTGTCCAAGTGAACACCAAGGTATTTATACTTCTCAACCAACCCCACCCCACTTCTTCTCCCATGATGTCAATAAGAATGAACTTGTTCCCATTTCTTCTGAAATCTACAATCATCTCCCTTGTTTTGTTGACATTCAGGATCAGATGATTGTTTCCACAGTCAGAGATGTACAGAGTAAAAAGGAATGGTGGGAGTACTGTCCCCTGTGGTGCTCCTGTGCTGCTGACTACCTTGTCAGTCTTGTCTAAATGACAGTGGGTTTGTTAAAGCAGGTCAATGATGACATCATCAACTCCAAGGCGATAAATAAACTACAGTGGGTCCTGATAGCTGCTTGTTTGTTTGCTGAGGGAAAACAACAGACGTCTCTCTAGGACCTTCATGATATGGGATGTCAGGCCAATAGGCCTATAGTCACTGAGGACTGTTGGCTGAGTCTTCTTTGATACTGGAACAAGGCAGGAGGTATTCCACACCTCTGGAACTGTCTCCAGGGTTAGACAGAGGACTAAGGGTGAACAGGCGCTGTAGAATCCCACAGAGTTGCTCTGCACAGGCCTTCAGGTCTCTGGGTCTGACACCATCAGGACCTGGTGACATATTATGATTCAGCCTCTGACATTATTTTCCAGCCTCTTCCTGTATGCACCCTTGCTTTCTCTTATCTTGACCATAAGTTGTTTCTGTACACTTCTCATTAATTTCCTGTCTCCCTTTTTAAAGGCTTGTTTTTTTTCTTGTACAGCGGTTTCTTCAGATCACATGTTTAGTTAATTATTTGGGAAGCATTTCACTGTTCTGGTAGTGATGGTGTTATCAACATAGAACGATATGTAATCAGTCCCACACTCATTGCGTTGAGGCATCTCTCCATCTGGCTCACACAGTGCATCCCAGTCTGTAGCCTCAAAACAATCTCTCAGGCCGCCTTCGGCTTCTTGAAACAAGTTCATTCTGAAGCAAGTTCATTCATTGCAAAACCTGTTTTGACATAGAGTATCCCACTGAAACCCAAATCATTTCTAGGGTTCAGTCATCCATCTGTTGAGCTGAGAGTAAGTCAAGGGATTTTGAAGTAGTGCTCTGTTTTCATAAGTATATACATATTGTCTAATGTGCCAATGTCAGTGATGCTAAGCATAATGCCACCATCGCTATTCTTCATAGTGCAGGGTTGCTAAATGTGAAGGACTCTTTGAAACTCCTCCGAAATGTGTTTTCTAGAAAGACTTTGACTTGTCAGTGTGTGCAAAATCATTGATTCAGAGGTATCCCCTTTTAGGCAGGGTTTGTCTCCCAGTTGAGTGACGCCGGTGTTTCCCCAGCAATTTTCAGTCAATAGAAGGCTTCGTATTGTCTAAGTCCATGATTGTTCCTGATTAGGTTGACAAGGTCTACAGGCATGTATTTGCTACATTTGTCAGTGCATTTAATTTAAGTCCTCACAACTCCTCACAAGAATTATCCTCTTAGTAACAAAGATATACATCAGGTTTGGCTTTAAGATTCTTTTGTGCCAATCCAAAGGGCCAAATATGTAAATGATGTGCAAAGTCTGAAAACATAAAATAAAAATATAATAATATAATAGAAATATTGTTACTTACTAAATGTTACATCTTGGCATTCAATTGCAATTTGTACACAGTGACACAGACGCATGAACACACCTATTTGATATTTTTGTCTATTTCCAATTCTGACTAATTTCCTTTCAAATCGTTGACAGTAATAGTCAAATGATTAAAACTTGCTTAAAAATGGATATAGCAAGCTAACAGTTAAGTTATGGTGGGGCTTCAAACTCATAGCAACTGAACATTTGTGATGTATGTTCACTGGCCAGGTTAATGCAAGGAAATTACCAATTTGAAATAAGTTTTAGCATTTCTGTTAATTGGATAGGTCAAACATCCAATCTGGATAAAGACAACACCCTGATCCTGACTAAAGAAGTGTGTAGAGTTTGACAAAGGAAAGATGTCCAAATGTCTTGAGGTTTTTGTATATATATTTTTTTACCTGTATGTATTATATTGTCACAGATTATGTAGAGGAAAATTTGACTAAAATTAAAGCTAATTGAAATTTGTTTTTTGTCATTTTACTCCCTTTTTTTTAATTTTGAGTTTAAAACATTGAGTTTGACCCCTTGTGTTTTTGCTACGAATTTATCATCTATGTGTGTCTATGAGAGGTATCCTCTGTGTGAGCGAAAAACCATGGAGTGCTCTAAGTGGGGCACAGGCCTAAAGATGATCAATAATTGCCATTCAAAGCCCATCTTCATCCTGCCACTTGCGCACTGTGTACACCACAGCGCTTTTCTAATCAATTGGAAATAAGTGTCATTTACTTTTGCGTGTTTGCTAAATTACATGAGCAGACAGGAGGGACTATCTTGAGCTCTGTTTATTTTTGTTTCCTCCATTTATGTTTTTTATCGTTTGCTGTTTGAAACAGGAAAAAAGGCTTGTTTTGTAGTAAACATATGTATTTACCTTGTCTTTGCTTCTGTGTTATGATTGGCCTGCATGTTTGTATGTTTGTAGGGTCAGGCTAAATGGATTTATTATTAGTAACCATTCTGCATTTGGTCACTGATGTTCTCAGGCACAGCAATCAGATCACTTGAGACCACTTGGTCTATGGCCCAAAGGTTCCTGTCTCTCCCTGTATGTCTCTCTTGCTCTCTTTTTCTGTTATTCTTCAATGCCCCTTTCCAGTAAACAGAAAACCCCCAGCAGCCATGGCCATCAAACCTTATCTTCTCTCTTTGCCACTTCCTTGTCCTTTACCTCCATGGGGGAAAAGGGACAAGGTCATACAGATAAACATACAAAAGTGAAAAGGGATAAGAGAGAGACACACTCTCACACATGGCTGAAATGAACATTTCTAGTGGATTGTAGCCTCTGGGCAGCTGTGATGAGAGGCTTGCTAGGCTAGCAAATAATGACCATTTGAATAAGAGAGATTTTTCAACTACTGTTAGCTGTTTTGACAGAGCTTGAGTGACAGATGTCTTAAAACCTGTTGTTCTAAAATAGATTGTAGTTAAAGCTTTGACCTTGAAAGGGTTAATGCAGAACCATGTCTTTTACAATCACAAACCCCAATAAGAAGTTTAAATTATTATTTCCTCCCACTAGGGTATGAACCCTGATCTCATCACATAAGCTGGAGTGTGTGTTTGTACATTATCAGGTAGTAATATCTTGATGCATGAGCACATCATTTGGGTGCCATACCCAAACCATTGCAGAGGGCCTGGGCATTCCTAAAGATGCTCAGGCGTAGAGCTATACAGTAGTGTTGAATTTTGTGGCTTTTTTATTTGTTAACGCAGGAGGTTTTGACTATTTTCTGTGGTGAAAAGCTGAAAAGATGACTGGGCCTTCTTTGAGACTTTAGATGATGTCCTGGAAGCAAGATGAATTGTGTGGAGATTTGAAGCCAACAAATGAATTAGCCTTGATACAGAGATGTTTCTGACCACTTAAATCCAGCAAACTGAATGACTTCAACGCCTCAGCCATAGGTGGAATGCTGAAGCAAAACAAGCATGGCTGCGCCAGTTTTAGCTGGAATACGTTCTGTTTCTTTTTTTAAAAACTAGCTAAAGGATCCAATTTTTGCTTTTGTGGATATGAAGATGCTTGCACATTCCTTATGACAGGATTTGATTGGAGTTTGATTTATCAGTTACCTCTGTGAAACAAAAAATAATGTAATAAGTCTCAGCAGCTACTCCTGGTGTAATTGGCTAAAAACTCAGCATGGGAGGCAGGTAACTATCAGCTCAAAGATTTGTACTGAATGCCCCTCCCTTTTGCGAACAAGTTTAACATGAGGCTTCTCAAGTTGATAATGTTAAGAATTCATACTGAACTACATATATTGATCTGGTTAAGCCAGATTCTTTATGCCAAAAGATCACCATTTGGGAATTCTGCTGATCTTCTTTGTTACTTTGGTGCCCATGTGAAAATGGCCAAGTGTGTAAGAGAAAAAGTATCTACGAAGTTTATAAGAAGAAAAGAAAGGCCTTCGAAGAGGCAGATATATCCCATAATGCTTTGCGTTGAAAGAGCTCTTCGCAAAGCATTATGGGAATTGCTGATGGTGCAGGAACCGCGCGGTGGACGAGGAGTTAGGTGACCAACGGAGCAAAAAGCAGTGATCATCTTTCAGAACGGTAAGTTAACTGAGTTTGCTATTAAGTCCACTATATAGTCCCCACTGTGTGTGGACACAGTAAGCTTGTATGAGCTATGAGAACAGGACATTTAAACAG
The DNA here is from genome assembly GCF_000732505.1 of Cyprinodon variegatus. Classification (NCBI taxonomy): domain Eukaryota; kingdom Metazoa; phylum Chordata; class Actinopteri; order Cyprinodontiformes; family Cyprinodontidae; genus Cyprinodon; species Cyprinodon variegatus. The sequence goes on from NW_015150619.1 coordinate 1,156,364, forward strand.
GGAGTACACAAGGAGAAATGTGCTCGTGCATGCTCTTGCACGTGCATTTTCTTTTAAAGTAGAAAGGGCGGGTCTTTTAAAAAAATCCTCTACAATACCTCACTGTTTAATAATACAAATGGCAAAGATTGATTGTGTTATATTTAAAGGCACACTGCAGACTTTGTGACCTAAACAGTTGACGCATATGAGTTATTTTAAATGATTCTTCAGGTCAATATACAGTGCTTGACACTATCAATGCTACGAGCGGGTCTCCCATCTTGAAATACCGACTACGTAAGTTGGTAGAAGACGGACCGTCATTGGTCAGGTCATGTGACCTGGGAGAACGCATCGCTTTAAGGCCACAGGCTTTTATATTGTCATGCAGCTAAGGCTTTTGCTCTACTATTTTTCCACCTGCTCGACTACTGGTCATGACAGAGGAAAGGAAAAATTTAAAACCTTCTGAGGAGGCTTAAAAGAGAAAGTGGGAAATGCCCCCAGTGGCCAAAAGTTACATGGTGTGCCTTTAAATTCTTTGTTTTGAAACCTGATTATTTTACCAGCATGTTTCACACTTTAAATTTGGTTGTCCTTTAATTTAATTTCAACTCCTAGAAGGGATAATGGAAATCCAAGCTAGTTTTTGAAACCGTTATCAGTAATTTTTTATTTTTTGTACCAACATAAGGATTTGGTAGAAAAAGATTTGGAGATTTGATATTTTTGAAACAATATTGGCCATCCATAGATCGAGATCCATCTCGATTGGTCAGAGATCCACCATCGTTACAAAAAGCCACCTGTCCATGTCCTGTATGGCTGATCGGTGTATGTTTGACATTGTCAAACCAGTTGTGCTATTCTTTAATCTATAAAACGATAGAAAATTTGTTATAAAGTCCAAACAAGAAAGTGTCACTGTTGAAGAGATACATTGTTTGTAGATTGACAATAAAAAAAACCCTGTCCGTGTAATACAATTACATGTGCCAAAATGTCTGAAATCTACCACTTCTATGCTGTTTATTTGGTTCAGATGGAGTGGTGTTTTGAACAATTTTTTTTTAATTCATTAACTCATCTCATTGTCAGATATATGCAGTTTTCCATCATATTTAATCACAACAAACAAATGCCTGATTATCTCAATGACCTGGCTGTAATTCCGTCTTTGTTGTATTTTAATAAATGCTACCCATTGCCCAGTGGAGCAGTGGGTAGCAAGAAGCCTTGCAGCAAGAAGGTTCTGGGTTCCATTCCCAGCCCAGGGTCTTTCTGCATGGAGTTTGCATGTTCTCCCTGAGCATGTGTGGGTTCTCTCCGGGTACTCCGGCTTCCTCCCACAGTCCAAAAACATGACTGTTAGGTTAATTGGCTTCTCTAAATTCTCCTTAGGTATGAGTGTGCGTGAATGGTTGTATGTCCTGTTTGTCTATGTGTTGCCCTGAGATTGACTGGCGACATGTCCAGGGTGTACCCCGCTTCTCACCCATTGACAGCTGGAGATAGGCACCAGCACCCCTGGCGACCTTACTCGGGATTAAGCGTGTTAGATGATGGATGGATGTATACAGTGCAACGTGGTTAGAAAAATGTTTATATATTTTCCTTATGAGTTGCAATGTTATGTAAATATGTGCAATACTGTCTTTGTATTGAAAGGTGCTCATATAAAGCACAATGGAGAACGCCTGACAATAGTGAGGTCAGACAGTTAGATAAATACCTTTGTGTCCATAGCCGAAGCTCTCAGTACTTCAATGATGTATCAGAATGCTTTAAATTCCCAGAGAGGAGGATAAAATGAAAATAACATTCCTAAATGTGGAATCTCTAATCTGTTACTAGTATGCCAACTCAAACCAAGTCAAGAGGACAAAAATATATCCTCACTAGATTGTTATTTTATATTAATCTTAAGTATATATTTGTCATATTAGGTAAAAGAACTCAGTGATCTTGATGAATGTGAGCTTTATAGAAGCACAACAAAGTATATTTTAGTGATGTTTAAAACCAGAGAGGAGAGGATAGAAGAGGGGTACGTCTAGTAGAGATATATCATTACACTGTTATATGTGTAATCTATTGTGCTGCCATTGAACAGCAGCAGCATGCGTTTGGCAGTAGGCCATGCGCAGACACCCACACACACTGACACACACACACATGCACATGCTGTGCCTCCAGTGGGGACGTAATAGATGGTGTGAGTGTATTAGTCGCTACAGTCCAAGTGTTAAGTGCTGGCCTGGTGTGTGTGAGATCGATGACAGCCGGGCGACCCCTCATTCTGACACACACACATATAGACACGCAGAGAGAGCTCTGACACATAGCCTGAGGTCAGGGTTCATACGCAAACATATCAGTCTCTGAAACACACACAGACATCTATTTCTCTGTGTGTATATAGCTTGATCAAAACGTTTTGTGTCTATTACACACACACGCGCATACACGCACAGCCATCCATATACCCATCTTGTCCTGAGACTGCAGGGAGTGGCCTGCTGTCAAGCACCGGTGGTCCATCGATACTTGGGCAGAGCACTAATGCCTGTTGTCTGCTGATGGACGCTGGCCTGCCTCCAGGGACCATTAGACTCAATGGGACAGAGACAAACGCACACATAGACACACAAATTACACTTAAACGAAACACATAAACACAACCGGTACTCTGATGCACTCTGAAACCATAGTATTTACAGGCTTAAACATTACAAATACGTACAGTTAGTATATTCATGCATATGTAGCAGTGGCCACAGGTAAAGCACTTTAGGACAGTTAAACATTATGTTAATGAAATAAACAGGAATGAAAAATTGCATTCTGCCCCGTTGATACCATTACATGTAACTAGCATTGTTTTATTTGTGACTACACATTTTTGGTTTAACATAATAAAGTTGGTATAAAATTACTTGATTATGAAAAAAAATATGATTGAAGATAAAGTGATAAAATATTTTTTGTAAAAGAAATCAATCCCCAATCATCAATCCCCACCTTGGACAACAGGTACCTACCAGATTTGGCCCCTTCAGAGTCTTGGATGGTGTTTCTATGGGTCCTTTACAATATGTTTTAGAACATGTGATGATTTAAGTGCTATTAATGTAGACATGTTTCCTCTGATCATCAGCTAATAATACCATGATGGTATTATGATAAATGATTTATTCTGTACTCCTCCCAAGTTGGCTGCCACTACCCTGGCACCCAGGTGGGGAAGAGCGTACACACCTCCAAATTGCATAGTTAGGGAAAGATGGGTAAAATTGGTAGTTTTTGTCATGCTGTTAATTTTAAAGGAGGCATAAGATCATGGCCCTCTCTGAAATAAGCTTTTTTTTTTGTTTATTTGCGCTGGTCAACTTGAGCTCAAACTGCGTTTGTAGTCCTGCAAAACCTTGATCAGTTTGAATCTGGAGTTAAGTGGGTCTAACAAAAAGCCAATATTTAAAACATTTTATTGAACAATTGAAGTGTGCTGGTGAAGATTCTCTGTCATCCAGGTTATAGTCATTCCAAAAAAAAGAAAATTAAAAACAATCCACTGGAAATTGTTTCCAAGTTTGAAGACGTTTCGCTTCCCATCCATGAAGCTTATTCAATTCAAATAGTCAGGAATAGCGTTGAGTTCGAGGTTTCATTCAGTAGCCCATCAAATGGACAAGCAAAACTTCTTGAAACTTGGAAACAATGTCCACTGGATAGTTTTTAATTTTCTTCTTTTTTTGAATAATTGAAGTGATTTTATAAATATTATGGAGACAATTAGCTACTCTTCAGAATTCAGTGAGCAGTTTTCATGAAGTCATTAATATGAAAAAAGAAAGGTGAATGCTAATGTTTTTACTTTCAATTTAGACGACTTGCATTTTATTTTTCTAGAAAAATCTGCAAGCAATTCTACTTTTAATTCACTTTCTTAAGTTAACAATTTGGCTTCCAAACATTGAAACAGATGAAAGCAGAACTGCTTTGAATTTCTTTCAACTTTGTGGTTTGCTAATATTAAACCCGTTTAATTGCACAAAAAGAAATTTACATGCGAAGGGAATTCCATTAACAGTAACAATCCTTATGTCTAAACGAGCCTAGTACATTAGTCCATGTTGTATTTTATTTGTGATTTGCATCTAGAAGGTTTGATTGCATCCAACACTTTGCAGTATGGTCTTAAAGCCATCAGCATTCGCATAAAATCCCCAGTGCGCTGCAGGATCAAGTGCTGTGTTCTGATCCTTTGCTTGAGTATCTGTTGAGCTGCAATTCAGACACCATTAGTCTTACTCTTATCTACCCTACAGTGACTCCTTGGTCCTTTCCTCCGTTCTCTTTTACGACCCCTTATTTTTGCAGTTCCCTTTAATCCGTCCAGTTGAACACTCAGATATGTGTTACTCAAGAGCTCAGCAGCATTTTAGGTGAATTCGCTGAACAACAAATGGGCTGAAGTGTGGTGGAAGAGAAGAAGATGAGTAAAGATGTGGCTGTTGGGAATGGTGGCTGTCCTGTTCTTTTCTCTTCCACAAAAACAATAATACACGTTTACTTGACTGATCAGATGAATGCAGCTCTATAAATTCCTCTGAAATGTGCATGACAGTCCTCACCTAGACCCCACACAGTTGAAATATTCTTATGTCTGAGTTTGTTTCATGAAAAAATTGGATTTAAGTCTAAATCCATCCTTCGTATCGATGAGGTCTCTAACAACTAGAGCTCTCCTGTTATCACAGGACCTTTTAAATCTTTACTCTGTATAGACCCCTAAGGTCATTTGGTCTTCCTTGGATGCCATATGTTCTGAGTATGTTCTCTGAAATGGTTCCTGGGTCTGGTTTGCTTTTATTCTGTTTTTGTTTAGCAAATTCTTGCTTTTTAACAAAGCATTTATGTAGTGATTATAAAACAAAACACACTAAACACCATTTAAACTAATAGACCCTCCTGTAATAAAATGGTTATGTATGATCCTGCAACCCCTGTACTTCACTTCCTTGGGATGTAACGATTGTCATTATAGGCGAAAGCTTTTATTTTTGTGTGTCCAAAAAGCAGAAAATAAATCACAATATCCCAGAGTGCAACTGTTTTTTTTTAGCTTTTCGACAGTGGTGTCTGATGACAGAGTTTGCCCTGCAATTGGAGGGTTGTCGGTTTCAGCCCGAGCTCCGGCTTTCAGTGTTGTTGCATCTTTGGACAACACACTTCACCCATACTGCCTGTTGATGCTGGTCAGAGGGCCCCGGTGGCACCAGTGTACAGCAGCCTCGCTTCTGTCAGTGAGCCCCAGGGCAACTGTGGCTACAATGCAGCTTGCCACCATCAGTGTGTGAGTTAATGAAGGGGTGAAAGACTGAATGTAGTGTAAAACTCTTTGGTCAAGTCCTCTGACTTGGAAAAAGCGCTATATTAGTACAGGCCATTTTCCATTTTCTGTTAATTTTGCTTCTGGAGTGATGGCATTTTCCTCTCTGAAGGTCCTCTCAGCCTATGTCGATACAGGACTGTCCCACATATAAAAGAACATGTTTGACTGTGTATAAATAAACCTTCTTAATACCTAGAGCCAGCAATTTCACAAAGTCTTTTGCTCCAGTTTGGGGGTTGATTTGTACACTCTGTAAAAAAAAACATCTAAACACATTGATGATTGTATGTTGAAAAGCTGATCATACTTGGTGATAATGGTTTTTATTGTTTCAGATAGCCAGGTTTTTCTCTTAATAAGAATAAATTACAGTTTTGTTCTTTCATTTTGTCTTACCTGCTGGTAAAAATTAAGCCTTTTTCATCCTTCAACCAAATCAAGATCTTAAAGCTTACAAAACCCCATTGAATATAGATATTAAGAGATAAAAAGATGAACAAACTTGGAATGTTCATATTAAATAAAATGTGGTTGGAAGTTGACACAAAAGTAAACAAGAGAGAACTTGATGTTTAGGGTTTCTTGATCAAAGCTTACGCTCTTGGAAGCCACTTTTTCATTATTTTGTTCCTCGGTTTCTCGTCTGACAAAACAGAGAAACAAAGTGTAGTGGATTCATAGGAGCAGTCCTGTAGGATGAATCGGAGCAGATGAGCAGAGTGAGCAACACAGCAAAGAGGAAAACAACGTGAAAGATGACGAGCAAGAAAACAGTGAAAGGACACATTGAGAGAAGCCAAGAGAAAGAGAGATGGGTCCTGACAGGGGTGGAGGACTGTCTGCGGATCTGCCTGCATCCAATCCGGGCGCCTGCGGGCATCGTCACCGTCCAGACGCACACAAACACCCAACTGCACACAAATACACACACAGATGTGCAGTGATAACCCATCACTACTGGCCAAGTGTTGTTTAATCCAACCTGACTTGCACTCGACAGAAAAAGCAAATTCACTTCCACTCAGAGTCTGTAAAAAAACTGAGCGCTCTTCACATAAATGGCAGCGCTCTGAACTACCCTGTGTGTGCGGCGTGTTTGTTGTGTGTGCATATGTGCTTGATGGCATGTACATGCACACAGCTCCAGTTTTTATTTTTGTGATGATTCTTTCAGTGTGTCTGTGCGGGTGTTTACATGTATTGGTGTTGACAAGCTCTTCAGCAGTACCCCCTTTATTGTTTGACAGGCAGATAGCTGGGCTGCTCTGCTCCCTATTGTTAGGGGGCTGTCATTAAGCCCTGCTCATACAGCCAGTTGCATTGCATGTGTGTCCATAGACTGTCTACAAAACATGAAGTTTACCTCTTTATTTTGGACACTTCATGTGATTTCCAACCTGTTAACATTAAGATAATCATATAATATTTCTTTAAAATACCATAAGGTGTTATATCTGCAACAATAAGAGAAGGACTTGATCATTTTGACAAGCTGTTGTTTAGCAGGCAGTAACGCTCTGCTATTCTCCCCTCTCCTCTCCTTTGTTATGTGACTTTTCATTAAGCCCTTGTTGGGCCGTCAAATTGAGCACGAGTGCTTGTTAGCCACGGCGCCATCGTTTAGCAGAGAAGAGTAGGTGAACTGAACTCAACCACATGCACGTAGACGCATGCAGGGACACAAGAGGGCAAAGGCAAAGAGTGGGTGCTACACATGGGTAAAATCATTTTTTTTCTTTCTCTCTCTGTGATGCTATATGCTTTAATAAAATGTCCAGATGACGCTGTTGACAAAAACAACTTGTTTAGGAATTTTGGAGTCCAGCGCTATTAGACACTATCGATAAAGCAATTAGCTTAATTATTTTATTTTATATTATATTATAGTATAACTGGCCCTTTAATTGCTCCATTTGAAGGCCTTTATTGGTCTTCATCCATTACCTTCTATTTGTTCTGGATTGGTTGTAGGTTTGTTGGCCCGTTTCCAGTGAAACTATAGCTCACCTGAAGGATGTAACAGAGGAGCCGGCAAACAGCCAGCCTCTCCACTATCCCACTCAAATCCACTTCCCATGTCTGAGGGAACCAGGACAAACCTGTGACATCACTTCCTGCTCAGGACAATCATCCAGGAACAAACTGGGAGCCTCCAGAAGCGCTATCTTTGCCATAACAGCTCTGACTGCACCCTGAGGAACACACGAATCCACACACACACCGGAGGAAACTATTGTTAGCCCCAATCTGTGAATAAGCTCTGTTTATTGACATAATTTTCAGGCATTGTATGTATCTGTCTGGGTGGATGCTCTCACGTCCCCTTTGCTTTTCTGTCTGTCTCTTTTTCTTTAGCTTCATTGCTGTGAATTCCATTGGATTATTTTATGGGTTCATGCAGCTGTAAATTCAGACAAACTAATCTTCCAGATAGTTTGATTTGGAAGAAAAGATGAAACTATTAGACTCTAGTGAAGTCTAAGATGTAAAAAGTGTTAATGATGCTGTTAAGTGAGGTTTTGTGGTGCTTCTAGTAGTGCAATGCTATGCAGATTTATACATAAAAAGTTAGCATTTTCATTCATTTCAGTTTGTTAGGTTACAACGCAAAATGTGTGAAATGAAAGGAAATTATTAGTATTTATTTTAAATGCTTAAAAATTAAATATTAACAGAAAACAAAGCACATGAGTTTGAATGTTTAGTACTTTAGGATTAGGGCAACAGGTCTTCTGGTGTTTCTCTACACGTTGTGGGATTAGGGGTTTTGCTGCATGGAGAATGTGCTGAGTTCTCGCATTACATGAACCCACCTGGCTGCAGGATTGTTGTCTTAATTTTGGTAGAAGGTGAAGCTCCTTCATAATTACAAGTCTTTTGAAGCCTTTTTATTCTCTATATTTGCATATAAACTTGAATTTAGCTTCACCAAACCTCCCCATCAACTTTGATTAGCTTAAATGAATCTATCGAAGAAAAGCATCCCCACAGCATGGTCATATCACCATCATGGCACAGGTGGAGGATTATTTGTTCTGAGAGGTATATAGTGATAATTTCCTTAATGCACAGCTTCTAACAAAACTTAAAGCTTTATTTGAACAATACGTTTTTTTCTTACCTCTCTTTAATCAGCCAGAATTGTGCAGCAGACGGCGATTTCTTGGTTGGTTGTACAGGTGTAATGTATGGATTCCTCTCCGTATGATGGATTAAATTTCCTTTGCCTGATCTTTAAAGCTCATGACATTGTTTTATAACTTAGCTTAGCGTTAAACTTTGTCCCTGACCTCTCTGCTGCATTCCTTTCTCTTCATGATGCTGTTTGTTCTAACAACAGAACATAAGTATTTATTCTGAGATTAAAATACACAAAAGTGTATGACATTTACAATGCAAGACTGCTGAAGGTGTTTGGTTTTCTGATATTCTAATGAGAATCAGATTATAGCAAGCTAAAAAAATTGATGTAATTTGGAGTTGTGCAAAAACGTAGATGAAGAGCCATGAAAACGTTTGCAATACTTTGTATGCACATTTTTTTATTATATTATTTTACAGCAGCAGTGTTTTCTTCTAACATTATATGTTCTGTTTTTTTTGTTGTTGTTTTTTTTTAATTTTTAAAAAAATTTTTAATGAAAAATATTGTGGGATTTTAAAGTCAGCAAAGGCTGGAGTGTTTCACTTTATACTTGAAGTACCACTTTCGGCCTGAAGGTGGGAGCAGTGGCTGCAGTTTCAAAGCCTCAGGCACACTTGAACTGTCTCTGAACAACTGTAACCTTTCCTTCCTGGGAAATGGACAAAATTTGTCATTGGGAACATGTGCACGCTGTGGGAATGTTGAACATAATCTTCTGTAAGGAGCTGTAAGTGTTTTATTTCTTCTTGTCTGCTGTCAATGAGGCCTTTACAGGAATTTGTCTGTTTTGCTTCTTGGTCCTCTTTAATTTATTGGATGTTTTGGAAATCAGTTCTAGTGAAAAGGCTACCAGTTGAATGCACATTGTCACTTACTACATATCGGTTTTGATGCTCTTATGTGTGCTTTTAATTGATTGACCCGTTGTTATGAATCTGCCTTTGGTTGCTATCAATCAATAATGCCAGGCCTTTAGTATTCCTTCATAAAACGAAGAACGTAAAAGAAGGAAAGAAAGGAAAAGAAGGTAGCATATCGATCAGGTGCAGTATGCAACAAATTCCAACTTTACCTGACCTTCCAAACTGCTGGCATCATCACCGCAGCACACCACTAATGTCCCTTTCTTCCCCTGCTTTCTTCCTGCCTTCCTCACTCCACCGTCCTTTTGTCTCAGCTCTGTTTGGAGTGTTTGTGTGTGTCTTTGTGTGTATGTGCACGCGTGTATGCTTGAGCTGCAGATAAAGCCTAAATTGAGCTGTTTTGATTGTTCGCTTAGAGTGCCTGCAGCACAAGGCCCCTCGGCTGAGAAGCGCACACACACTCGCTCACGTTCAGTCACTCTCCGCTTGTCTTTTTATTAAGCCATGCTGGCAACAGAGAGAAAAATTCTTGTAATTAGAAGTCAGAATAACTTGTTGTCTTAGGAATTAGGCAGGCTATTTGTTAACACCCATCCCAGACTCTTTATATCTTCATTTTTTGCTTCCACTAATCAGGGTCTACACATCTTTTTTTTAATCTAGCTTGAGGCTTCACTATGAGGAGAGTGTTTACTTGAAGGTTACTTGGAGAAAAGCACATTTTAGACACTTGAAATGTTACTTTAGTGTAAGCTGAATCAGGGCCATCTTTATAAAGTGCATAATATGTTGAGTATTTTGGATTGTTCTAATTCCCAATGTGGCTTAATTAAAAATAGAATAGTTCAAGTAGCAACAGAATATTCTATATCTGCAAACAAATATAGTTCCAACTCATACAAACTGTATTCTGATGACACAGATGCTCATTTTTGCAGTTGGCTCAAAGATAATGAATCTGAATGCAGATATAAAGAATCCACAAACCAAACTAATGAGGTTAGGGAGTGCAGATCAAATATAGTTTTTTTTATTTTCAATTTAAATTTTAGATTTAAGTTAAAAGGAGATACTTTTAGCGAATACAATCCCTCAATAAACATATATCTTGGTACTATTTAAAAAAAGTACAATTGAAAGGTGAAAATGTCAAAATGTTCAATGCTGATAACACTGCAATTAATATGATGTATGTGTGTAAAACTAGGTCAATTATGAAGTTCTAGATAGAATATATATATATATATATATATATATATATATATATATATATACTTATGCAGACTAGATTTTTCTTAAAAGAAAAATTTTTCGTTTTTGGGTTCTCGGTGATACGTAATGAATTTCTGAATCATCAGTTTTCAGAGCAGGTTCATGGTTTGTAGGGGTTGCATGTATTTTAATGTACTGCAATTATCCGGTTACACTTGTTTTCGGTGTGACATGCACCAAAAAGATTTAATGTTGTTTTATGCTTGAGCACCTGCAAAATGTTTGTGTTTATGTCCAAAACAAAATATGCAATGCAATTAAAAAGGTGACATAGAAACTAAAGAGGACTCCCAGGTATTTGGAAACATTCAAGTTTCTTATGCAAGAGAGAGGGAAAGAAACCAAATATTTATTTCACCTTGTGCATTTTTCCACAATAATATAGCATCTGCTTTCTCTACACTTAAGTTAGCCACCGTTGTCTAGCTGAATGCAAACATCACTGGTAGTGTAGAAGAATCTTCCTTTCTGCAGCTTTCATCTGATCTAAAACCCTGTATGGTGTTGAGATGTAAGAACACACTATTTCTGTAAAGGAGCCCCTCTGATCAGACCTGTTTTTCAACAGTTATAATACTACTTATTAAAACGACTATGACACACCTTCCTGGATGGTTTTGATTGCCATGTTGTTGGTAGAAATCCACATGATTAAAAACCATAATGACTTGGGTATAAAAGAACTTAAGGTGCAAAGGTACACAGTGTTGAAGGGCTGGAATGATCAACTCCTCCATGACTGCTTGTGTTTTTTGTAACAGGAAAATATTATCGACCTCCTTTTAGATTTTCCTATAAAGAAAGAGAAGAGTAATAGCTGTCTCAAGAGGTGGGTAAAGGTATTGCGTTACTTTAGGCAGGCATCTCATTAAAAGATATTGAATCTAACCTGACTAAGAGGAATATATAGATTATTTTGCTCCATAATTAGTAAAATGCCACTTGGAAAATTGTGCTCCATCAGAAAAAATTTATGGGATTGCTTTAGGAGAGTAGTGTTTGTATATGCATGATTGTTGGCATGCAAAGACAAAATGGAACTGGACATTTTTCTCTGGCTACAGGCACACCAGAAACGCAAATAAACACACAAAGTCACTCCAGGGATAATGTCTGGCTAGGTGGATAAAGTAGTGCTATTGTAATTCGATAGATGGCTTTCCCTAAGATAATCTGCCTTAAACAGATGATCATTTTGGGAGTAGATTTGATTGATGTGGGACAGGCAGAAAAAGAACAAGGTAGCGGGGAGACAGACTGAGTGTATTTTAAGTCCTGTGTGTTTGTGTGTGAGCGAGAGTGACAGAAAAAGGAAATTGAAAGGGCTCATACGGTAACGAACATTATTTTGTGCCAGCTGGACCCGAAGCGATGCTCTAACTGGGACCCCTCTCTTTCTCTGTTTCTCTTGTCATTGTTCATTTGACTTTCCGTTTTTCTCCCTCCTTTATTGTGTATCATTCATTTTCGCAGCGTTTTTTATTGGCCTGTGCTCTTTGTACGTTTGACTCGCATGATTTCAAAAAGATTTGCTCCTATTCATTTCGAAGGCGAAACGTTGGCACACTTGGGTGATCTTTTCAGCAGTCTGAAACATTCAGTTTGAGTCGAGGTTACACGTGACTCTGCACAGACAAAAAGATTTTTGGTTTAATTAAGGCAACAGCAATCAGCTTTAGTGTATCTGGTCAAGGTTGAATGTTAATGGGGATTCAGATGGCAAAACGTTTGAATGCTACAAGCCCTTCGTGAAATGAAATGACTGAAAAACAAAGAAATGTCTCGCTCAAGTGTCTCCTTTCATTGGAATAAGTTATATATTGGAGGTTTCATGTGTTCAACGTTCACATTTCATCACCTTTTGCCATGTGACTACTAACAATACTAATGTTTAAAATGATTAATTTTCTGGTGCACCACTTTAAACTATTTAATTTTTTCTTTGAATTTGCCATTTCCTTTACTGAAAGGAAAAAAAAGAAGAGTGTGCTCTGTTTTTGCTCAGTTACATCTGCAGTGTGTTTTGAGTTATCCCTGTCTTGCTTTCTGCTCCCCTTTCACTCTGTCGTCTCGTTCCCTTCTCCCAACATAATCCTCGGCTCAAGCCCCTGGGTTGCCGTAGAAACATCAATAACATTCCTGCTTGACAACATCTTAGTGCATTAAAGTGGTCGTTGGGAGACTCAGCCTCGGCGAAGCACACAGGCACACTGTAACCTATATCTGGAAGATTTCTGTGGAAAGTAGCAATGAAGTACAACAATATAGACTCCCCTGCTACTTTATTGCTTTATACCTTGAACTGCACCAAATTCATTATGGCTTAGATTTAACAAGGTCTTGGAAATGTTTTGATCTATACTGACATGATAGCTTCACATATTTGTCACATACTCAGTTGGGGGTAGCAGATATTTTATTTACTATTAGTTTTTCTCAGTTTTCAACATTTTGTAGGTCTAACATTGTGAGCAATTTGCACTCGCAAAAGTATTGCGCAAGGGTATTCTTTGTAAACATGACATATGTGTAAATCTCATTCACATCAACAGTTTATAAAATACTTATATTAGTCCCTGTGGCACCAAAAACCATGCTTGCAACTTCACTTGCACCCCTTTAACATCAGAAAACTCTGCAACATCTAGTCCACCAACTAATAAAAGTAGAGTTGAAAATGAATTAGTCCTCTGTAGCACTTCATATCAGTTGTTTCTCTTTAGGTTTCATTCTTCCAGCATGCTGATGTGAGCAGGCATTTGCATTAAGGTGTGAACGGTCAGTTATGTTATTGTTGTGTGTTTTAAATCACAGCTGTATCGCTTTTATTGCCGTAAAGTGGTTTACATGCCTTATGTCCAGCCTTGGTGGCTATGGTGCAAAATTGATCTTGTTGTACATGCAACAGTGTGTAATAGGTAGCAGGATGATAAAGAAGCTCTATTATCCTAGCTACTGAAATGTATGGCCAATATTCAGTAGTATGACTGAGGAATAACAGTAGAAGTCATCAGTTTTTTTATTTTTACTTGAGTAAAGTAAAAAGATATCCATAAATGGGTTTTAATGAAAGGAACATGTGATATTGCAAACTTAAGCAGGTTAGCAGAGTCTTGAGTCGTGGCTCTAAATGTGCCGTCTTCTGTCACACTGTGAGGCCGGTTGTAGTATTGCCGTTTTAGGTTTTTGCGACCAAATATAACCTGCCATGATTTTCTGACAGAGTTTGATACAGTGTGACAGCTGCTGTGACCTACGTCTACTGATTAGCCAATAGAAGCTGCTGCTGGGGATGCGCCACATTAGGATCCAAAAGAAAAGATAAATGCAAGAGTATCTATTTTTTAGGATCGTTTATGATCCACAGAATCAGATATCGAATAGCCTCTCTGATAGCCTATATCAAGACTAATAGATAATTTAAAAAAGAAAAATGTTTTTCTTTCTCTTGGCTTATTTTTTATGTGTCTGTGCCGGACTTTGATGCGCTGAACAATTAAGGGCATTCTTGACAGATATTTCTTAAACGCATTAATTAGAAAACATTTACCTTTGTTAAAGCATACATCCTACAGAACTCTTATTCATTATTGTGCTATTTATTATTGAGCTTATTTGATTGTGGTTATGCAGGATTTTGAATCAAAGATTTAGCAAATTTTGCTTACTTATTAGTGCATGTCATCCAGCAGACTGATGTAATATTTCTCATAGAGTTAGGAGATTATACCTTACCTTACCTCAAAACCTCTCTATAAACTATCACCCCAATTTTCTCTCTTATCCTTGACCATGATTGCATTCAGATTCTCCTTTTTTTTCCAATTTATTCCAATGTCTAGCAGGACAGATTAACATATTGTGGAACCATGATCTGGTGCAACCTGATAAAGTTGCTTATTGTGGTAGTAAATGGTTATTGTACAATGTGCACCCATATGTTGTAGAGTAGTCTTAGAATAGTCACAAGATTGCAAAAATGCACATAGTAGGAAGGTCATTACTCAGACTAACTTGCAATTTCTTGTCTATTCTGGACATTCAGCCTCAATTTATGTTTTACTTTATACATCTGTTTAAGCGTTTAGATATTTGTGAGAGTGACTGAACCTGCTGGAGTCCCCTCTTGACTTTACTTGCCTGCTGAATCGAGTCACTGTCCGTGAGATAAACACTTATAGTTTGACTGACACATCAGTCATTTATATTCTGCCTTAGGAACAGCCAGATTGCATGCACTTATGCATGCATGTAGCTATGTGGTCTGCCTCCTTCACCGCAGTTGTAGCAAACACTGAGGTGAGCAGTCTGGACTAAGCAGGAAAGGCTGCTGAATTCACACAGGAGCAGAGCTAGAAGAGTGTGCGTGTGGTGATAGCTGTGATCTCTTGTGGTAGTAGAGGTTGTGGATTGGACATACCTTTCATCACACTGGTCAAATTATTCTGATTGGCTGCTGATTTCCTGATGGCTCCCCTCTGTGTTTGCTGTGTGTTTTGGTGTTTGATTGAACTCCTGTGTGGTCGCATCCTTGCATATGGGATTCTTGGACGTGTGATTTCTTGATGGAAACTGTTTCATCACGCCACCTGTCTCTCGTTGACAGCTCAGCGTCTAATCACTCGATGTGATTTGTGTTGGTAAAATGGGGTGCCTGTCCACCATGAGGGCATTCCCCCTGAGTTTGTGTGTGTGTCACTACTTGCAGGGGGTTCGATGCTGGCTCCCTGTGGTGCTTCCGAATCAACACTGTCAAGATCCCGCAGCCCCATTATACAGAGACAAACCTTTTTGTCCGACACACAAGTAAAGATGTACACACACAAACATGCACAGTTCTGCAGACCAGCCATGTGAAGCAATTGGTACATATTTCACACATTCTTAATATTCATTTGCTTTACATTAGTGTACTTTTCTCTTTTTTTCTCTTCCATACACACCTTGTGAGTGCTCCAGTCAGACAGCCATGAAATGGGCTAAAGAGGGACATGAAGCAGATGGTTTTCCAGTTAGTTGCCTCAATAATGCTAACAGGACATGTCACACAAGGAGAGGAAAAAAGAAAGAGGACTAGGAAGATAAAGAGTTGGTTTTCCTTAGACACTGAAGATTTCTGTTTTGAATCCACAACAGCAGTTTTATGATTGTTTCAGCACTAGAGACACAACAGTTTAGAAGTATTTACTGAAATATCTTAACCATGAAACATTTCAATTTCATTTTATAACTTTTATGCTAGATGGAGCATTGAGAGGCACCGCCTGCACCACCAACTCACTGGTTCAGATATATGGATGACATTTTGATCAAACCTGAAAGTTCTGGCATTTCATTGATTAGGTTGACAAATGCCAGAACTTTCAGGTTGATCAAAATTTTCATTTTCTCTAAACACAACAAACCAGTAAATTTCAAATACAACAACACGCTTAGACAGAAACTGATTCATCCCAAAGACAGAATACCCAAACCAAAGTTGTGTGGCGTGGTTGATGTGGTCCAGTGCAGGAAAGACTGCTTGGACTCCTACATTGGAAAAAAACAAACAACTGCAGAAACACATGGCACAGCACAGGAGAAACAGCAGCTCTGGGTAAGATTCTGTTTTACACTTCCACCCCAAGAACAAAGAACAACATCTTCAACAACCAAAATGTTTAGACCTTAGACAGAGAGGACAAATGGTTTGAAAGAGCAGTGAAGGAAAAACCATCATAGAACAGAGAGAAAGGCTTCAGCTTCCAAGCATTTTCAACTCTTGTCCTGCAACTCACCAGGAAGATGTTACACAGGCATGTTAGTCATGCTACGAATGGCCAAACAGGCTCTTCTCTTGTGGAACAAACTACCAGTTTTAGCCTGTGAGGTAGAGACCCTCTCTACTTTAAGACTAGGCTTAAATATGTCCTTTTTGATAAAGCTCATAGTTATAGACAGGGTGATGTCAGAGTGATGATGACAGCCTCAACACCTGTGTGCTTAACTGTTTCTTTCCCAGAAATAGCCACAAATTGAGCTAGTTAACAGTTGTATATCTGCTTCGTTTTTATTTTGATCAAACCCAAAAGTTCTGGCATTTTATGTCTGTGTCTCTCTGCTGAATCCCCAGTCGGCCTCAGCAGAAGGCCTATCCAAGTGAGCCTGGTTCTGCTAGAGGTTTCTCCCTGTTAAAAGGGAGTCTTGCCTCTCGACTGTCGCTGTATGTATGCTTGGTGTGAGTCAGCAACAAAATGCAAGCAAAGTGGTCACAGTAAGCTCATCCAGGCAAGGTGTGTCCCGCAAGTCAGTGACTTGATGCAATCAGACGGTTTTCCTCAATAGAAACTTATACCAATCTGACTCTAGCTGATTGAATTGTTTTTCTAAAGTGCCATGAGAGGCACTTTAGGTGTTTTACTGTATTTATTACAAGCAAATAGGGGTGATTGGTGCTGGTGCCTATCTCCAGCTGTCTTCGGGCGGCGTTCACCCTTGACAGGTCACTAGTCTATTACTGGGCAATATAGAGACACACAGGACAAACAACCCTTCACACACACACTCACACCTAAGGAGAATTTAGAGAAGCCAATTAACCCAACAGTCATGTTTTCGGACTGTGGGGGGAAGCCGAAGTACCCGGAGAGAACCCACACATGCAAATATGCATGCGAATATGCAAACTCCATGCAGAAAGACCCCGGCCGGGAATTGAACCCAGAACCTTGTTGTGCTAACCACTGTTCCACCGAGCAGCCCTGAGTGTCTGTCAGGAAGTTTTATTAGAGCAAATATTAACAAAACAAGTAAACAAGAAATGGTATGGAGACATCTTTACTAGATTGGGGTACTAAACACCAAAAAAGTTGTAATTTGAGAACTAATAAAAGTTTCTGTAACCTGTAACCTAAGGCATTCACTGGAAATATTGTGGTGCCCTGTTGCTGCTAGAATGTATTCTTGATTTAGCTTTTTAAGCTTAAAGTGCTGTGTTTATCACCCAATGAAATGTCTCACTTTGCCACCTTATAGCCTCAAATGTTTTTGGATTTGTATGTGTATTTTTATGTCATGGATCAACACCAACCAATGAATAATTGTAAGGTGGAAGAACAATTGTACATGATTTTCACTTTCTTTTTAAGACAAAAAAAAATATCTTAAAAAGTTTTGCATTCATTTCAGTTTACACTTGGAAGCTAGGGCTGTTTAAAAAATGTTCAATTCTAAATTGATTTTCATATTGATTCCTAAAGATCAATTCATATTGCAAAAGATCGATAAAATAACAAGTCCACTGCTGCCATTATCTACCATTATTTTAATAGTTTTCTGTTGGGTGTTTATGTAGTATTATTATGTTGCGTAACAACACAGTCATATAATCTAGGTAACAGCTAAGAAATATTTTTAAATCCAGAGTTCCTTTTGTATTGAAATTGACCTACTCCTCTTGCCAGCATTTGAAAGTATTTCTTCATTTTTTGTCATTACTCACTGTACATGTTGAAAAAAAGACATGTTCAAAATGGCTCAGAAACTTGTATAGCAAATAGGTACATTCAATGACAAGCATTAAATAGATAAAACCTAAAAAAATTAAGAAAAAGATCTGATGAGACAAAAATTAATGAGGACAGGTTTTATTCCGCCTCAACCTTTCCCAAACCTGCCACCAGAGTTCACCCAGGGGACTTTGGCTTTCCAATCTGTGCCAGGCTGTGAAACATTAGCACCATGCAAAATTTAACAGGACTAAGTCAGGCTTTTAGCATCAGTCGGGTGTAGTCTCCATATGTTTAGAGGCAAGCCTGCAGCAAGAGCAATCTGATTTACTAACAAGGGAGTGCTTTAACTGCCTGCAATGATGTTTTGCCCCCTGAATAAGACTTGGTTTGTTGCTTTTAGGTATTTGCAAACTTTAACTATGGAAGCAGCCTAGAAAAATGTATTTTCAGGGACTATGAGACGATGGAAAACTGACAAAGTGATACAATTGTCATGTTGGTTTGTAGTTTTCCTAACCCACATGCAAAATCACACAGAAAACCAGTGAATTTTAACATATATTTACAAAAGCAAAAAGTGTTGGAAGCAGAGAACTGCAGGAAGTCAGTTGAACTTTCTAGTTGGTCTGAGACTGCTGCTGCGTAATGTCCACACTTGCACGAAGCCAGCCAGACACCCACTCTCACATTCTAGGTCCACAACTTAAACAGCACGGTTGCCAGATCTCACTGACTCAAGTTTTCCAGCCTAAAAAATGTTCATAAACCGCCTGGATATACGAAATTTCGTA
>NW_015150619.1:1175819-1223368 GCF_000732505.1 Cyprinodon variegatus
AAACTGAGGTGATATTTAAAGAGATTCAAAATAAGACAGAAAAACCCCAGAGACCCTAACAAGTAGTGGCTCTTGGTTATATTTTATGAATTTTAGTTTGTTTTCCACTTTAACATTAGTTCATAGAAAAAATCTTTAAGGAAAACACTAATTGTAAAAGTACTGAGAGAGGAAAAAAGTACTAACCTTTACTCAAATCCAAATTCTATAGATCTTCACACATATTCCCAAGGGACAGCAACCTTTGCATTCCTCCAAGGTACGTTTCCCTCACCGCTTTCAAACTCTGTTAAAACTCCATGGTTCTCTTTGCCTTTTCTGTTTTGGCATGATTATTAAAACATTATGGATGAGAAAGTGGATTCTAAATTTTGAGGCAATAATATTTTACAGGGTTTCCGCGGGTCCTTAAAAAGTCTTAAAAGGCATTGAAATCTTCAAAATAAAACTAAGGCCTTAATTGGTATTAAAATGTCTTAAATTAGTATTAGGTCTTAATTTTTAAAACATAATGAATAGGATTATTTTTATTACGATTTATTTTTGTAATCTAAATAAAACATTAAAATTGACAATTTTTTTTATTTTATAAAAAAAAAAAAAAAAAAAAAAAAACAGCTCGCCATTATTGGTTCCGTCCCGATAGCGGAACCAATAAAAGCGTTGTTGCGGCCGGGACATTTGTGAGTTGCGCCATTTACTTTTTGTCTGGAAAATATGAGCAAGTGTAAATGTAACGAAAATTGGCTCCAGCCAAGAGTTTTCTCCATGTCTAAAACCAGTACCAGGGAACATACATGAGGCACAGTCGATTTTGTGCAAGAAGCAATTCAAGCTCAGAACGATGGGAATTAAGGCAGTGGAGTCACACATGCGAAGCACGAAACACAAAGCGTCAAAATCGAGTTACCGAGAAACAGCCGGTATTTCTCGGTTTTGTTCCACACTTGTCTCGGCAACGCCTCCACTTATCACCAAATCAAACATACCGTACTAAGAAAACGATACAAAGAAAAAAAAACTGCAAAAAAGACTTGGCACTGGTTATGTTGTGGCTTTAAAACTGATTTGTTTTGTTCCCTGCTAAAACAAAGTTTGTGAATTCAGTTAAATAATTGTTCAAATATATCTGTCATCTGTGTGTTTTTAGCTTTCTTTCTGTATAGGAAGCTTTTAACAATTTGAAACATTAGTGCAGTGGTTTATGTTAAAATAAACCTTTGGGTTACGTTGTCGCAAGCAGGTTTTTCTTGTGAATTTGGTCTTAAATTTTTATTTCATGTGGCATTAAAAACTCTTAAAAAGTCTTGAATTTAACTTGCCTGATGCTGTAGAAACCCTGTTTTAACTAGAAGCACCCAATGTGTCCAGAAAACAGTGTTTTTATCTGATTGGAAGAAGCATGATGCACGTTTTCTGGCTAGAGTTGAAACTATTTTAGTGAGCAATGTGAAATTTCCTGAAATGTTTTGGCTTGTTAGCTTCTCTTTTACCAATTAACTCATCACTCACTTATTCAGGCCAAATGCTAAACAGTCTGACTGGAAAAGTAACCCCAGAGCACGATGTTGCCACCACCATACCACAGCTGGTAAAGTGGTCCAATCATCTCTCACAGTGAATACTGCGAAAAGGGAACAGACTGAAAAATATGGCTGTAATAGTATCGTAATATATGAAACAAAACCTTATAAGACTTTCTGACATTTAGAGACTGTAAAAAAAAAAAAAAAGAATAAAAGAGCTTTTCACATGATTTGTCTTATTTAGTTAAATATTTCAGGTTCTCTTAGATATGGGATTTCTAGACCGTTGTTGATCCAAAGGTAGGAATTAGGTGATTAATTTTCTCACTTTTTAATTCTCTTGGTAAGAAAATAAATCAGCCTATTGTCAGCATGAAAAACAGAATGTAGGTCAGTCTGTTGTGTATTATTTGTTTGATATTTGTGGGTGTATTTGGAATGACATTAAAAAGAAATGCATAGTTAGTGTTGTTTTTTCTGTTTGCTTATGGAATTGAAATAGAGTTCAGGTATATTTAAAACATATTGAATTGGTAACTGGAGACTCCAGCCTTAAGATAAAGTTGCTTCACCCACAGACACTAAGCTAATTAACATGAAATTCAACCTTTTTTCTCTCTTTTGGAATATTAATACTGTGAATCTGGTCTATTTGCAAGCTGTAACTTAATTTAGTCCTTGTCTACTTCCCTTTTCAGTCCTCCTCCTCAAGTTTGACCCTCTTCCCTTGTCTTCCTCCCTCTCCTCTCCAGTTCACAAATGTTTTATTACCTACTGACACTTTTTATCTGCCTGAGCAGCCAAGTCTGTCTTATGTAAACACAGTATATTTCTTTATCTTTCTCTCATTTCATCCAACCACCCACCCACCCGCACTCACTCACTTACTCACTCAGTCGCACATATTCTTGTCCTGGCATTTTGAAATTCGCTGCCTCGGTAAACTGTGATACCTGCCCACGCTGCCTGACCTCCAGTTAATCCACCATCTGACTCTCCTCGCTGCCTCTGCTGTTGCTCATCCCTCTCTGGCAAACAGCCGCTCTTGAATAATTGCAGTGAAGAAGAAATTTTCAATGCATACGTGATGGGTTCTCCCTCTGAAAGTTTATCCTTTCTCCTTAATCCCACCTTGTTTAACTGAAGAGCCTGGTTTTAGACACTCTGGCTGCAGAAGGCAATGCATAGGAAAGGAAACGTATCTCTCTCTGGCAATATATCATTCAGCATTCACTCTCAAATATCAGCTGTTTCCTCTCACTTTTACAGGCACACATGTAGGTACAACTCTGTGAGAACAGAGCCCTGCAAAAGTAATAACCTTTGTGTTTTTTCTCCATTTATCACATAAAAATATCTAAATATTCAACTGTAAGGTAAAAGTAAACATATTATTATTATTTCTTTACAAAAGTAGATTGGAAATCTTCTGTTTTTGTATTCTTTTAAGTCTGATGCCCATAAAAAAGTCCAATGCAACCAGAGAAAGGGAACAGATTCTATGTTGGTGTGATTTAGTTTCAGTGTAAATACAAGCATATGAATAAAAAATGTTAATGACATAAACATGTAAAGATGAGCTTGCCCTTCATTATTCAGAAAGCAGAAGTGAAAACAGTGCTGTCTGGCAAAGATGTGAGCTTTCAGAAATGACGGCAGCACAGTGTGGCAGCAGGAAATGTGGAGCATAATGCTGAGAAAAAACTGTTTCTGCATTGACTTCAATGAAGAAAGTCTCTCCATTCCATCCTTTTAAGAACATTTCTGTGGACAAACTCTGCGCTCCAATCCCATAGTTAAGCTTTTGTACCTTACTTTTTGGATGTCTCACATATGAAGCTTGTGCACACACAAATAAAGTGTGTATATTTTAATTATGTTTTAAGCACAAACCTCCATTTCCCCCCCCCCTAAATTTGAACTTTTATTTACCTGAATAACATTTAGCATCAAACAATAACAAAACACATCTCAGTTAGGGTTGGGAATTGATAAGATTTTCACGATTACAATTCACCTATTGATTCTGTGAAATTATTTGATTCCTTATCGATTCTTTTATCGATTCTGTGAAGTAATGAACTTGGTAACTGCACGGTGACATTCGTCTACTTTTGCCTGGGACATTCTATTTCTGCCTGCCTCGGCGAAAACAGAAGGGAGTGACCGGGAGCTGCCAGCCAGGCTACCCCTAAATTTAGTGGAGAAGGCATCTGTTTAATGAAAAGGCATTATTGTACAATTTCAGGAAATAAACTCATCTCCTCTCATCTCTGATTTAAATAAACGAGCGTCACCTTTCTCTCACTCTCTGAACTGTGGAGCAACTTCGTAGCATGTTTAATAACCCCAAAGAGAGGTAGGAAATGGGTTTATTTCCAGAAATGGCATATGATTTACTAGGAACCACATTGATATAAACACAGTGATATAAAACTAGCTGTTTGCCACCAGAGTTGCCTTCCATGCTGGTTGTAACTTTAGCTTCTGTCCGGAAGCATCAAAAACACGGCATTCATTAATATATATGCCATGTTGTGTGCTCAGGTGTTTCTGCATGTTGGATGTATTTCCTCCTCGGATGTAATTGCCACTTTACATCCAAACTTTTGATCTTGAAACCGTTAAGAGAACCGTTAAGCGAGTTGCCAAATGGTGCCATGGAATTGGAACACATGGAACCGGTTCTGAACAGGAACCTGTTTTCGATTCCCATGACTAATCTCAATAAATAATGGAAGGAATTTGGGGCGTGCTTCAGGGCGCAGGGGTTAGCGGGCAGGATCCATGTACAGAGGTCTTAGTCTCCAACGTGGCCGACTCGTTTTTGAATCCAACCTGTTGTCCTTTGCTGCATATCTTTCTCCCTCTCCTGCGCAATGAGCGACTAGTGCCGCAAAAACAACTCAGGAAAAAAAAGTAATGGAAGCAATTTTACTCACATTTATACTGTGAATATTGCTCAATTTTTTCTCATCAGTTCGTGTGCCAATGAGCAATGATATATTCCCAGAGGGGTGCTTTCATTGTAAATTGAAAGTAGTAATGGTTGAGGATCATCAGATAGATTTCAAACATACCAGGTGTGATGATTCATAAGGTTGATAATCTGTGGACAATCAGACATCCATAAATGGCAGAAGAGAATAAGGGTATATTGTAT
Source organism: Cyprinodon variegatus (assembly GCF_000732505.1). Classification (NCBI taxonomy): domain Eukaryota; kingdom Metazoa; phylum Chordata; class Actinopteri; order Cyprinodontiformes; family Cyprinodontidae; genus Cyprinodon; species Cyprinodon variegatus. Next base: position 1,180,509 of record NW_015150619.1, read on the forward strand.
GTATAAAGATCTTACTGGCCTGCTGGGACATAATGATGCATGGCTTATTAGCTGGTTTTTGCTGCGTTCTCAATGTAGGCAAATGTGACCCAAATCCGATTTTTTCATGGTGGTCAGAACAGCATAATTCTGATCATTTCACCTCAAACTAACCACTTGTGCCACTTCCATATTTTGAACTAAATCACATACTTATCCAATAGTTTTTGAAGCATTAGGCTCTTTGCACATTTATACTTCAGCACAGCAGTCAATGATTAATGCAGTTACTGCAGTAATGGAACAAAGTCATGTAGATCATCTCTTTTTCTCAGAGGAATATGTGTTTGTATGGCTCTAACTGCACATCACTGCAGATATATTCCACAAAGTTTGAAATAGTTGTATTTGTTAAGTCTAACAAAATATTGTGATTGGATTTAATGTCTAAAGTCAGTCCTCGAGGGCCGCTGTCCTAAAGGTTGGAGATATTTCCCTGCTTCTGCACAGCTGACTTCTAATTATAGCCGATTAACAGGCTTTTGCTGAATTGCAGTAATCTAAATCCAGTGTAAAAACACACCAATGTCAAAAACCTGAAGGAAAGCAACCCTTGAGGACTCACTTTGAGCATGCCTTATCTAAAGTAACATGCCAAGTAAACAGTCTGAATCATAAAAGTAGCAAGAGGCTTTGAGGTAACTCTGGAGGAGCTGCAGAGCTTCACTGCTCTTGATGGAAGATCTGGTTATAAGACAAATATTGATGCTCACTTTGAAAGTGTGAGCTTTATTATATGGTGGGACTAGCTGTTAAAATCTTGTTCCTTAAATGGGAACGCCATTTGTTTTACATTGCGCCCTTGATTTTACATGATTACATCATGTTCCACTCACCCATATGAGTTTTGCGTCATTTGGAGCTGTTCCAAAGATATTTGGTTTTGTCATATCCAAGTAACGTCTTCCTATGAGCAATGACTTGAAGGCACAAACTAAACTGTTCATTATTTATTCTTTATGGTACTCCAGCATACATAACATGTAAGTGAACCACTGTCCCCCAGACATCCACGGTTATATTTTTTATATTTATATTTTTTAAAACAAAAGTGTGTATGACGTCGTAGGACGCCCCACAGCCCCCCACTACACTAAGTGATGGAGCCGATCAAGGGAGCCCAGAGAGATTGGTCTGATGGGGATGCAGGTGCTCTCAAGATTAATATGATCCAACAACAGATTTCTATACTGATTGATGCTGAGTTTATCCTTCCTTTTCCTATTCATGAGGATATTTTTCTTTGCGNTTGAGGTAACTCTGGAGGAGCTGCAGAGATTCACTGCTCTTTCTGGAAGATCTGGTGATAAGACAAACATTGATGCTCACTTTGAAAGTGTGAGCTTTATTATATGGTGGGACTAGCTGTTAAAATCTTGTTCCTTAAAGGGGAACGCAGTTTTTTTTACATTGGGCCCTTGATTTTACGTGATTACATCATGTTCCACTCACGCATATGAGTTTTGCGTCATTTGGAGCTGTTCCGAAGATATTTGGTTTTGTTATATCCAAGTAACGTGTTCCTATGGGCAACGACTTGAAGGCACAAACTAAACTGTTCATAATTTATTCTTTATGGTACGCCAGCATTCATAACATGTATGCGAACCACTGTCCCCCAGACATCCGCAGTTATATTTTTTATATTTATATTTTTTAAAAACAAAAGTGTGTATGACGTCGTAGGACGCCCCACAGCCCCCCACTACACTAAGTGATGAAGCTGATCAAGGGAGCCCAGAGAGATTGGTCTGATGGGGATGCAGATGGTCTCAAGATTAATATGATCCAACAACAGATTTCTATACTGATTGATGCTGAGTTTATCCTTCCTTTTCCTATTCATGAGGATATTTTTCTTTGCGAGAGCTTCCCTCAAAGTCACCCAGCAAGCAAACTGAAGGGGAAAGTGAGTGTGCATAACCATTACTATGATTATGCACGCCGTTTTTTCGGCTTGTAGATCAGAGATGACTGGCCTGGTGTGATGATATCTGTACATTGCGTTCAATGGTTTCCATAGCATGCCGATCAGAGCCGAGGCGATTTTTATGCGGGTTGTTTTTTGAGTTGACCCTGGTACACATGCGTCAGTGAGCTGTTCCCTTTGCCACTAAAAGCCGATTGTTCCAGAGTTTTAACACAGGAGCAATTCAGGTAGAAAACCCGCTAGATTGGAGCAGAAATTCACATTCCTATTGGACAAAGATCTCAAACCCATAGCATAGTACTGAGGTTTGTGTTTAGATGTAAACAAATCCAAGGAATATGAATACTTCTCTCCAAGCAACCGGCCATTTGCATACATCCCCAATTTGATAAGTAGAAGTATACCTTAAGAAGTGGTTTCCAGTATAACAAAACACTTTAGTTGTTGACCACCAGCAGTACACTGAATGTGTGTCAGTGTCACTGAGTGGGTGTGCAAATGCCAGATCATACACTATGTTGAGTGCTCTAACACGGTCATGGTTTGTGTGGCTTTGTGTTGTCAAGTGGGAGAAATGGATTTCATATCTACACAGACACAAAAACAGACAATGTTTGCACACATGCACAAAGCAGAAACACACACTAAATAACGACACATCAAACAGAGAGAGTTTGGGAGAATTACAGTGGTGCCAAATAACAGAACAGCCTTGATACCTGGGTGTTCAGGTGTGTGTTTGTGTGTGTGAGCCTGAAGTGGGGCTTAAAACTCCACATAACATCAGTTTTATAAGGAAAAAACTGACATCCACATACTCTTACATACAGCAGCCATCTCTGGTCCCTGTATGTTAATCCCCCCTCCCACCAGATGTGCAATCATAATTTAAAGGTGTTGTCTGTATAATTTCTGTGGATTATGTGATTAGGAAGCTATTGTGGTAGATTAATTTGTGATTGAGGTTAACTCATGATGAAATGGCTTTTGTCAGCCTCTGCCCTTGGCAGCCTATTGTACTGCTGTGTCCTTGTACGTTTATCTGGGTGGGGGACAGGCGGGGCGCCTAAACCCTCTCTAATCTTAAAACCACCATATTTATTTATAATCATATGTCATGATTTATTTCATTAATGTGTTTTTGTGCTACCTGTCTTAAGGCTCACCTCACACAAACCCTTTCCTTTCTCCTCTGATTGGTTTTGAGGGTAGGGAGATTTTTTTTTTTATGTGATACGTTACACTTCTCTCACATTTATGGATCGGATAAAAGAGAAGCGACCAATTTCGAGAGTGAACCATTGTCTCTTATAAATGAACTGATGAAAATAGACAACAGTGTAAAGCTGATTTTATGACTCCTTGTTTTTTGGATATTTGTGGAAAGATGAGGCATTAGGGAGTAGATTTTCTATTCCCTACCAATCTGTAAGGGTAGGTTCCCAATGCAGGTCTTAAATCTGAATAAGGAATTAGTTTATTTTTGTGTTTGGTCATTCCCATAACCTTTAAAATGATGCCTATATTTGACCTAAGCGTTGTCATGCACAGCACAAAACAGCTCATACCGAGAAATAGGTGTTATGGTTGAAGTGCACAACAGAAGCTATTTATTGTGTCAGTGGGTGTTGTGTGGGAAATGCTTTAATAAATAGGGGGGTGTGGCATTTTTGGGATGTATGACTGCCATTTCAGCACAACAGACTTTTTGGATGCAAAGAGACATCCAGCTATGGTGGAGCAGGGATGTTACCAACTTTATGGAGTTTATTTAGAACTTTACCATGCAGAGGTCCACTTTTAATCTTATTTACCAGCACCTCTCCTCTCTGCTCAAGAGGCAACTCCAAATGCATCCAGTGGTTGGGGCTAAGTATAAAAGCATTTAACACTGCAAAAAATCGAAAAGTAAATTAGTAATTTTTCAGGTGCAGAGAGGACTGGGTGGGCAGGGGCCGGAGGGTGTTCGGTTTGGGAACCTCAGGATATCATCTCTGCTGTTTGCAGATGATGTTGTCCTGTTGGCCTCATCAAACCAGGACCTCAACGTGCACTGGGACGGTTTGCAGCTGAGTGTGAAGCAGCCGGGATGGGGATCAGCACCTCCAAATCTGAGGCCGTGGTTCTCCACCAGAGAAAGTTGGACTCCCCTCCTCAGGTTGGGGGAGAGTCCTTGTCTCAAGTGGAGGAGTTTAAGCGACTAGACGGATTGATGCAGCGTCGGCAGTGATGCAGTCACTGTATCGGGACTGTCAAGGTGAAGAGGGAGCTGAGTCGGGGGACAAAGCTCTCAATTTACTGATCAATCTACATTACTACCGTCAACTATGGTCACAAGATCTAGGTAATGACCCGAAAGGACAAGATCGCAAATATAAGTGGCCAAAATTAGTTTCCTTCGCAGGGTGGCTGAGCGCACCATTCAAGATCTGCTGAGGAGCTCAGTTACCCGGGAGGAGCTCAGAGTAGAGTCATTGGTCCTCCATGTTGAAAGGAGCCAGCTGATGTGACTTGGGCATCTGTTTCGGATGCCTCTTGGTTGCTCCCTCGGGAGGTGGTTCCAGGAAGGACATACCTGGGAGGAGGCTTCGTGGACAGCCCAGGACATGCTGGAGGGACTAAGTCTCTGAGCTGGCCTGGTGTCGCCTCAGGGTCCCGCCAGAGCAGCTGGAGGAGGTGTGTAAGGATCGGGAAGTCTGGGCATCTCTGCTTAGACTGCTGCATCCACTGTCCTGCTCTATTCAAGATCTATTTGAGCTCCAGTGTATTTTGCTAACTAGTACCATTTCTTCCTGGACAGCAAAAGGCTGTGAACAACGTGTTGGAAAGTGACTTCAAAGTCGCATCTATGGGCCTTGGTTCCCACTGGGGTTACATTCCAAAGGATCAGATATGAATAGGATTCAGGACCCGTTCATATCTGTCCTATCTGGACTGACATACAGAGCATAAATGCTCCCAATGAGTAGTAATCCATTACTTCCTGCTTGCTGTGAGTGCAAATAAAATGTTACAGAGTTTCCTTTTTAACTATCATTTAATTTTTGCCTGATGATTGTTGTCTCAACATCTAAGGAGAGAAAAATAGAGAAAAATACGAGAAAAATAGAAAATAAGTTGCTACCCATCGAAATTTGCCCACATTCAAAGTCAGAGTAATGGCTAAAAAATCTTTTTAAAATTTAACGGAAGAGCTTTTAATCTGTCAACCAGCAAAGCTGTTCCACTGGGAGAAAATTCAAAGCACACATTCAACACTTTTCTACTTTAAGCCATTCATCCAATGCCTGGTTAACACAGCAAGATTTCTTAATTGTCCTATGATTTTTCAAAACCTAAGAGGCGTTATGCATGGTGATAAACAAATATTAGATATATCAGGTTTAATTCTACAGTCTGGGGTGCACAGCCACACAGCAAGCACAACACACAAACACGTTTAATGCAGGAAAATTCCGATATCAGACGAGAAATTGCATAAAATCTTATGGAGCAATGGGGCTGTCTGATGGACTTATTTCAACAGAAGAAAATTTACAAGTAAAAGTAGTAGCTTTGTCTCGTCTGTTCCTGTTTGGCTGTGACTCCATCCTGGAGAGAAATATCAGCTGTGCTGCTGCCATTAACACATTTGTTTATAGATGTTGGAGATCTGCCTGTTTTTCAGTGTAGTCCTGTTTCTCTGACTGTGACTGACTGTCTTCATCCTCTGACATGGGAGCTGGTTCAGAGCTCGTCTGCCTGTCTGTGTGTTTCCTGGCCGCCTTTTACAGCTGCTTTTTGTATCTCTGCTTCTGTCTCCTTGAACCCCAGTCGGCCTCGGCAGATGGCCACTCACACTGAGCCTGGTTCTGCTGGAGGTTTCTTCTTGTTAAAAAGGGAGTTTTTCCTCACCACTGTCGCTACAAGCATGCTTATTGTGAGGGATTGCTGAAGAGTCAATGCAATCAATTGGTTTTCCTTAGATAGAAAACTTTGAGATCACACTTCCTTGAGATGATATGTGTTGTGAATTGGCGCTATATGAATAAACTGAATTGAATTGAAAAGTGTTGGTTATAGGAGTGGAGACGGAATGAGCAGGGGCTGAATTTGCTAGATTAGGGAGATTTGTGATATTTTTTCCTTATGAAACACTTAATTGTCTTCACATCAGCCAGCTACAGCTAATTTGTAAAAAAGATACAAAGTCCTTAATAAGTCATTTTTGAAGGACTGAAAATCAGTGTATAAGATTAAATCTCATATGAGAAAGGTTCTGTGCAGAAGATGAATGTTTTGTAGACTCCATACATCTATTTATAATGTTTAAAATAAACTAAAATAAGTATTTGAAAAAGGCAACTAAAAAATTCCCAAAAGAAAATGGAATCAGAGAATTTCTCATTTATGTAGTAAAGGCCCAAACATTGACCCTGACTCTGTCAAAGTAGTAATGTATAGTTTAAATCAAAGGAAAAGAGACAAAATCTCTGACTTGAGATAATAATGTCGCAAAAAAGTTAATGTCCATTGCTTTATTTTAGCTTTCTTTTAAATTCTTCTTCTCTCTCAGTGTGGTATGTTCTGTTCAAGCCTGCACTATTCTATCTACTTTTAATGTAAACACAGTTTCCTGATGCTTTATCACCTTTTAATCAGCATAAGTAGAAGTGGTAAAGAGGCCTTCTCATGCTCAGCATCATATTTATTTTTAAATCATATGTCATTAATGTACTTCACCTCCCTTAAAGCCGCTCTTCATTACTTTTCTCCATCTTTCACCTTTCATCCTGGCCTTATTTTCCTCTACCACCTACATTAGCTTTATAGAGCCAAACTGGGTGGCACGCAAACAGCTGAGAGTGAGTGCTGTTGTTGGACCTAGATGGAGCTCTGAGCAGAGGCATTGCTGTGGCACAGCCTGGAGCCAGCTGTCACAAATAGAACATTTAATAGTGTCTCTCTTTCTCTCATCCTCTCTGGAGCTGGTCCGCTGTCGGCTCAGGTCATTCCAGATAGGACTCTATCTTAGGATGATCTCACTGACAGCACCCACTTTAGACTAATCACTCCATTTAGACTGGAGTGGCCCCGAGGTGGGAGGGAGAGCGATGGGAAGAGAAATGAAAAGAGATGAGATGACAGAGATGAACAGTTAGTACCCCGCAGTAGGAGAGGGAAATGAGGAAAGATGCACGTAAAGGCCCACGAATACCGAGAGACACGGAAAGCCATACGACTCACAGAGTGATTAAAGAACGAGTTCATTTTTTGTGCCTGTTCATGCTATAATAAACGTGTTAACTAAAAGGCAGAGCTTTTTGCAGAACTTGATGTGTTTGTTATTAATAGTCTGTTTATAGTTTTTCTGTCTCTTTACTATCAGTATCTCATAGTTGGTTTTACACTAAACATTGCAGTCATAAAGTACCTACTTCACTGCAGATTTGGCTAATTTAAAGCATGTGAAAATCTTTTTTTTAACATGTTAGTGTTTTCTTAGTTAAATATATAAATATAATATATAACAGCAGATGCTGGCAAGGAAAAAAAAGCAATCAACAGAGGCAAAGAAGTTGAAATAATTTATACAAAAAAAATAAGGTTATCTGTATAATTCTGGGAGGACACAGATAAGTATTACAAATTGTACCAAAAAAGCATAGTAGGTATTAAGAAAGCATTTCTACTTCTATGCGCAAATCAATCAGTCAACCATCTTTTAATATTAACTGATGGCCTGTAAAAATGTTCATTACCAAAGAATGCAAAATATCTTACTGTTGTTAAAAAATAATGATGGCAATAATTACAAACGCATTTCCAACTGCCTGATTGACCAAAAACATAAAAACATAATATTACCATAGAACAGCCATAGCCAGGTGGGTCTTTCATATGATTTCTTACAGAGGAATATTTTAGAGTTGTCAGAGAGCCAAGAAGTACTTGCAGGGTTTTTGCAATGACCTAGAAATAGCAGCCACAGTTTTCCTAAGAAAGCAGTTATTGTTTTATTTAATCACATTGGCCTCTATGCACACTCACTGTGCAAGACTTAAGTAAAAAAAATGAAAAAAAGTGTTGCAGTCTGATTAATGTTGACCATGTCACTGAGATACTCAGATTATAGACACCAAAGTTAACCTCTTTGGGTTTCATTGCACGCAACACGTTTGGTTGCAGAATGGTTCTGTATGCAGCATTATCCTCCAAATACAAAACGCAAAGCTAAAAGTGAGGTTTGCATGTGGAAACACTGTAGTGTGGGTTATCTTACGGCATAAGACCTCATATATATGAAGAAGATATAAATGAAAACATTTACCTGGACATTTTTGATAGGAATCTAAAGATAAAGGGTAGAATTCTCACCAAGACAGTTGTCACAAACAAACAGCTCAGAAAACTCTAATTGGACAAACTGCTAGAATGGCTTTGTTTATAATGGGCAATTTGTCTTTCCCTTCCTGGGAGGATTTTCTCACCCACTGTCTACAGCAGAATAATTTCTAGAAAGATACTAGAAAGTATTTGAGAAGAAATGCCAACAAGCCAAAGCGTCTGATTTGGTCCAGACTTTGACTAGGTCATTGGTCCAGACTTGCTGTTTTTGTTCTGATTATCCTGCTGCTCAATGCGAAAACTTTAAGCCATTATTGGTGTTCTAAGGATCTCCTACAGGATCTCTTAGAGAGCAGAATTCATCCAGGTTAAAATCAGATGACTGTTTTTTTCTTTTTCTTTTCTTCTAACTTTTGCTTATTTTTAATGCAAAAATATCACAAAATCCCGAAGTTTAAAAAAGCTCTGTCACTTAAAATGCCTAGATTCTATGAGTCTGCTTTGCTTTTACTTGAAACTAAAAACAGGAATGCAGAAAAGGTTTTTATATTTATTCTTTCAAAAAGTAAAAACTGTTCCCGTAAATATATGGCTCCAAAATGACATGAAGTCACTTTTGAATACTCAGACATGATGGAGTTATGTGTCCATTGAGGCTCGGTTTGTTTGAACAGGTCTTTTTTTCTGTGACAGTCAATAATATTCAATAGCTCCCTGTCTGGTGAATGTGGCTCCCAGCTTCCCTTTCTGCAGCCAGATAACCTCCACCTGTCACTCCTCAGCGCCTGCCTCTCCTCTCCCATTCCTCCAACTTTTTTTCCCCATCCATTCATCCCTCACGGTTCTTATTCATCTAGAGTGATGGAGTTTGCTGGCTTTCAGTGTGGGTTAGCACACACACTCCCATGAACCCATACAGACAGACTTGGTGCCTGCCACTCATTTACCTGACTCAATGCTTCTATTCTCCGGCTCCAAATTGACCGTTGGTTGGACGGATGGACGGATGACCCGTGGTGTTCCCACTCTCTTCATTTCATTTCTCCCACATAAACACGTTTGGTCACAGTAGCACACAATGAAGGTGTGTCCAATGGGTTTTAAGAACACAAATATGTCTGCAGAATGTTTTATAATGGCTGTATATTTTTTGAACTTCTACTATGTTTTCCTTTTCACGCATAACTTTTTTTTTTAAGGAAGGTTCATTCATTTCAGCATTGTCATTGGTTTTCACTTCTCATGTAGGTTAGTGACTAATTATTTGACTGATAACTGACTTTGATGTTTGCAACATTTTAACATTTTATAATCCAAAGTATTTTTTATTTAGAAATTCTTTTTTGTGACCTATTGATGGAAGTAACACTGGCTTATAATGCATAAGACTGTGGTTAAACTATCCTACTGTCAAAACTACTGCCTAATCAAGCCAAAATTACTCGGGTCATTTTTCGTAACATGATCACAAAAACAGGCTGAAATAAAACCATGTTTACACTCTATGCTACAACCACAGAGAAGAAAAATGTGCTCTACTCAGAACTTATGCACATATAGCTCAGCATGCACTGTGCTACTCCGAGAAAATGGCTTTCACACACCTCTAAATTGCCAATTTGAGGATAAATTTTAAGTTTTTAGGCTGGACTTAAATGCTAGATATATGTTATATGTAACTGCTCAGTGACACAGTGGGTAGCCCTGCTGCCTTGCAGCAAGAAGGTTCTGGGTTCGATTGACGGCCCGGGGTCTTTCTGCATGGAGTTTGCATGTTCTCCCTCAGCATGCGTGGGTTCTCTCCGGGTACTCCGGCTTCCTCCTGCAGTCCAAAAACATGACTGTTAGGCTTCTCTAAATTGTCATTAGGTATGAGTGTACTGTATGTGTGAATGGTTGTTTGTCTCTATGTTGCAATGCGATGGACTGGCGACCCGTCTCTTGACCATAGACAGCTGGAGATAGGCACCAGCACCCCTCGCAACCCCACTTGGGATTAAGCGTGTAAAGAAAATGGATGGATGGATGGATGTTATATCTAACCCTGTAAACAACAAAACAATTACAAAATCCCTTTGGTCATTTGTAGGTTCAACGATGAGGAAGAAAATCAGCAGTTCATGAAACTTCTAGTAACAACACAATGGTTTGTAAAAAAAAAACCTTATGCCTCAGAGCTTATTGAGGTCTAATGCATGGATAAAGACCAAAACAATGGATTTTTAGATTTACTATTTCCTTCAAATGCAGCAGCCAAAATATGTGCATAGTTCTCCGTGAAGTTCAAATCCTTGTGTAAAGGACCACTTTTTCCATTGTACAGTGTGATCGCAGGTCTCTTATAAACTAATAGAAATGAATGACTTATAGTTAGTCTTAAGCCTGACAGTAAGGCTGCATCAGACTGTCTGGGTACAGACACCTCTCATATTTATGAATGCTTGCTGATGTTAAATGCCTTGTGGTTGTTTGCTGCAAAGCCATGGAGAAAAGAAAGACCACTGGTAAAATAACATAAAAATTTAATGGATCACCCATGAATGTACAGATGTACCAACACATTTGTTAATTAGAGTTATCACACATTGAAGTGGTTTTAGAGTGTAGAATATCCTGAAAAACTGTCAAAAAAGATCCTCCTGCCACAGACTGTATATTTCTGACAGCCTCAACGTGCCATGTGTTAGCTGATTCTCTGTATCATGCGTAACTGTCCCTCTTGTCAGGACTCTGTAGGGCAGATCTCTTCCATCTGAGGTTAATCCAAAGAAAGAGAGATTCAAAACCTGAATATTACCGCACCTCAAATCTCCTCTCAGTCAGACGCCACTACTCACATCTCACAACTTCACACAGAGGGCTTTGCATGACAAGATAAGTGGAGACGGTAAAGGGAGACAAACACAATCCGTCGCAGTATGCTGAATAGAAAATGCACACATGCATGCATAGAACATATTTGGATAGAATCATACCCATGCAAAGGAGCAACACACACATACAGGATGAGCACACAGAGATAGCACTTAGCTTTGGTCACACACTCACAGAAGAGCTCATCTGTGTGCTATCTGCTTTCTTCTCTCTGCAGTAGACAGATACAGTAAGTGCAGCTTGGAGGAAACACTGTAGTGGATAAGTCTGGTACTTCCTCTCCATGCGGGCCACAGCTTCTCTGTGCATGTTGATGTTTCTACCAAAACCTTGTTTTGAATGGACTGAGATTCATCAGAAACTCCACTGTCTGAAAAGAAATATAAGCTGTCTGCTGAAAAATTACATTTCTTTTATGCTGCTTTGATCTATGTCACAAAGCTTTGGTCACAATCATGCAAATTCTTTTTGGGCAGATTTTAGATTTATTTCTGTCTTAGTGCAATATATTGCCCTGTGGTTCAGTTCTAATGTCAGAAGCTCCCTTTAAAGACCAGCAGAGCTGTTGGCTGTTGTGAAATCTTCTAAATGGTTAGGTGTTACTTTTAATTTTCTTATTCATATTGTTTTCTTTATTATTCATTTTTTTTCCTCTTTCGTCCACTCCCTTGTTACAGTGTGTGTGCTCTTTGCCCTTCTGTGTGCTCTCCTCCCAGAGTAGCCTTTCAGGTTCCACTCCATCCCCAGTTGACCATCGCGCTGCCATCATTAGAAACTCTTAAGTGCCGACTGAGAATAAAGGTGTGGAAGATGGTGAAAGATAAAATAGGCGGTTCAAATATTCCAGTACAGAGCATTGAGACGGCTTACTGAAGTTCCAGTGATGGGTTTTCTGATCGGTTCCTTGAAACACCTTTTTTACAACTGTTGGAGAATTTCAGTTTTCTCAACTGGATATTTTCACACATGATAGTTTCCAAATTTTATGGTGGTATTGGGAATCTCCTGTTTCACCTTGAGAACACCTCCACTTTTTAACACTTCTAACACCCTGACACCCTGGCTCGCACCTACTTTGCACTTTTTACCTGTCCTCCTTTAGCTTTGTCTTTCGAATACATTTTTTATCTCCCTAATGTTTAACATTTTCTATTTTCACGGTCCTAAATCTTCCTGTTTTTAAAGCTTTAGATGAAAGGCTTAATGTTAAGAGTTTTCTTTTCATGTCGTTCCTGTAAAAACAAGTAAATTTCTTGGGTTAAACATACATTATGTTAATAACCTTAATGTTAATCGTCTTACGATGAGGGAAAAAAAAAAACCTTGGTTGTTGCATCAGCAAGCAGGAAACACATTTCGAGGTGGATATAAGGGGCAAATAAACCCTGCTGGATATAGTATTACATATAACCTTTTCCAATTTTGCTGTTACTGGATAGGACATATTCTATTAGCCACTACAACTAGTGACATCCTTTAATCAAATCATGCAGCCAGATTGGTTAAACGTTTTCTACCTAAGGAAATTCAGCTGATTGCATTTAGTCTTGACTTTGCAGGGATTGCTCCTCTTGGATGAGAGTGTAGAAAAAGTAGACATTGGCTTGCATTGTGTTGTTGACTCTGCAGCAAGCATATACCCAGAGCATGCATGCTGCAACAGTGGAGAGGAGAACTCTTGAAGAAACCTCCAGAAGAATCAGACTCTGCCTTAAGCTGGGGTTTCGAGGAGAAGGAAAAAGAATATGTATTCACACTGTTGCCAATTCTTCTACAAGGAAAGTTGTTTTTGGCTCTTTTAAAATTCCTGATGAAACCTTTAAACTCATAAAATAATTTCAAGTATTTAGTAATTTACCTGAAACAAAAAACAAAGATCATTCTTGTTTTTTTCATCAAATTCGACTTAGAGACAGAAGGCATCTGCACACGGAGTAGATGAGGCTGTGTGTATATTAAATGCAGGGAGGAATCCTGCATTTAAAATGCAGGGAGGAATTAATTTTAGTGCAACAGATAAAAAAAAAAGAGAACGAGATATTATATTCATATTATTATATTACAGGGGATCAGTGCAAATTTTGCTCATATGTGACACATTTTTAATGGGAAAAAGAGGATAGTCGCTTTTATTACAGACACGACTTGTTGCCTGACTGCTTAACTGTGCTTTGGAGGAGCCCACAGTAGCCCTAACTACTTCCTGAAGACAGTAAACTCAGAGGGATCAGTGCTTCCATGTTATTATTAAAGACTCCAACAACACAGAAAAGAAGCCATAGTCGTCACCAATAATTAAAAGAAAAAGCTGCTCGAGCAGTATGAATGTTGTTTCAAAGTTGGAAAGAATAAGCTTTCATCTGTCATAAAAATGGTACTTATTCATATAAAATATGGCTCAAATTAAAGCATTGAAAATTCCTGATGCTATGAAATTATTATTATGATTATGCATTGTCTCTGAACACGAGTCCATAAGCAGTGTGGGAACTGTGCATAATAGTACTCACAGCTATAACATACTATGCTAAAAAGATGCTGTCATGTATTTTTTAACACCTCAACTTGCCTTGTTGAGTTTATCATATTACATTTGTTGGTTTATGGCCTTTATGGCATATAAACATTTACAGCACACTCTTGACCTCTCCCGCTAACAAGCTCATAATCCAGACAGCTTGCATGTTGACATTTGTGTAACAGAAACCCTAAGTGGCTTTACTCAAGTAATTCCCTTAGCCGATCAGACAGCTCTCTTCTATGTCCACCCCCAAGAGATGCATGTAGGTCTCCAATATGGAGCTGCTTGACCTCAGACACTGAGGGCATAGTGACATTCACATGGCAGTAGTGGAAAGTTGTTTTGGAGCATACTCTTTGGCAGTCAAACTTTTAAAACTATTTAAGTATCTGGGCTCCATTTGAGTTTTCTTACCATTTTATTATCCCAAAAGTGTTCCTTTAAATGTATAAATGTATAATAAATATTACTTATTTATTACTTAGATTTTATATCATAAAAACTACTAAAAACTAATGTATTTATCTACATAGGCCTACATAAAACACAATACTATTTTAGAAATATGTGATCATTTCTACATGTACATTTAAAGAGATTTTAATTTGAATAAGTAAATGTAATATAAAGGTTTTCTTGAAAAATTCACTTAGACCAGACTGTTTCATTATATTTAGATGTGCCTATATGTTAAAACCTTTAGAGCTGCATGGTTGACCTGTTGTCTCATTAGTGAGTTAACGATCACTGGTAACTATGCAGTGAAGACATGCAGTGCCACCAGAGTTCATGCAGTGGTCAACATGTACCAGTTGCGTTCATGAAACCTTTCCTCTGAATTGCTTTGTAATGGAGATTAGCCTTACCTGATCTGGTGATTTATATCCTTATTAAAGTTTTTTTTTTTCAATTTAAACTCTAAAAATGTCACTTTCAACTTAAAGAACTTGGAGTAGTGACTTTACATTTCCATCATATATTACGCTGCTTTCCACTGAGCTTTAAAAGAGAGTATTACAGCGCAGTTTTTACCATGCTCTAGTCTGGTTTTTGGAATTGATCACACATGTATTGATCTGTTATGGACCCTGAAGTAAACCAGAAAACCACACCCTAGCATGGATATATTTGTTGGAGTCTACAAGTTTTTCAAGCTCTGGAGCAGTTGGATTGCAGTGTTTGCTGAGTCTTATGGCACCAAAGGAGGAAGAAGGTATGTTATTTAAGAGCAGCACAATCGAGTAGCAGAAAACCGGGGAAAAATAAAGAAAGACCATTAATCTGGAGTCTAAAGAGTTTGAAAAAAATCTTCTGAGCTACTGAGGGAAGAATCGCATTTCAATGTAGGACTGACTGGTGATAGGGGGTTTGGAAGTTGGAGACTGGTGATGCACCTTCCTCCATAAATGATCAAAGTTAATATCAGCATTGACATTGGTCCCAAATGTCCAAAATTAATATCATGGTTTAAGGCCCAGCAGCTGGTCCTGGTTGTGTTGTGCCTTGGGCTGCTGCTCACAACCAACAACAACAATCTCAGATTTAAGGCTCTTCCCCTCACCAGTTGCTTAAAGGTATAATGGAGGATTTTCGTGGATTTTTTTAAAAGATCTGCCCTCTCCGCTTTAAAAATAAAGTACTCAAGCACAACTCTGTACCCGCTCCTGAGAGGGACCGCCTATTAAACTCGTGCGAGAGCATGCACAAGCCCATTTCTCCTCACGCATGCTTTGTTTAAAATTTCCTGTTTGCATCACTCATACATGCTCACTTTCCAAAAGATGATTGAGACTCTCCACCGGTAAGTGAAAATGGGGATAAGCACATTTAGGACAATTAAGAGGACCATTTATTTTGATGATCCACCCGGAAAAGAACATCCTTCACTATACATTTAAGTCCTAAAAATTAAATTATCTGGGTAGAATTGTATTAAAACGTAGCATTACTTTTAAAAATGCCCGGACTATTCACACACAATGCGAAAAGAGCTAATGTAAGTAAGTTTTGATTTAATTTAAGCTTTAAATAATTTTCTACCTAAAGAAGTTTTAAGGAAAAATACTGAGGCCTAATTTATGTTACTTTACTACCTGAACTTGACGCTTTGAATACAAACCTTGTCAGTGTTTTAACTATAAGCAATTTTATAGGCTAAAGAAGATGGGAGGAAGGCATTTAGACACTGGTACAGTAAATGGCCAGCTCATAATAAAGTGGTGAGATGATTTTCCCAAAAAAATGGAAAAAGACTGGGCATAAAAGATCAGCAAGTGTACATTCATTATTACAAATATGGCAAAGAAAATGTTTTCTGTTTGGCCAAAAGCCATGTTGAGTCTCAACAATGTTGTAGAAGATGCTTAGATCAGATGAAACAATGCAGAACATTACTGTAGACACATCTACTTTATGGATACACATAGTGGTGGCAGTAGCATGATATGGGGATGCTTTTATACAGTTTCCACAAGAGTGGATAAAAAGATTGATAGAGTGATAGTTGATAGAGATTCTGCTTCTGGTCATGGTTAGGACAGTTTCTTCACATATCAATTGACATCAGTGACCTTATTTAACCTTTATCCTAAAGTTAAATAAAATAGAAGCAGTAAAAGTTTATTTTTTAGATACTTTTAGTTTGTTATAAGAGAAGCCCAAGTACATTTAAATGTTCTACATACAGTATGTTACATTTATCGAACATATCTGATTATATTTTGGATTTCAAGGTTTCACAGATATAATGTCAGACCTCTCAAAAAAAGCTTAAATAGTGTAGTCATCTATTTTCCCCCATCAGTAAGTGGGCTAATCCCAAGCACACCTATATGTGTTGAGTGAGCCGTGGAGCTGTCGGTTCATCTGGAGGTCAGTGAAACGGTTGAAAAGTTCAGGTTGTTTCTTTCTCTCTCTTGACCTCGTCTAGCTCAGATTAAACCTGCACTGGGAAGGTCAAAGTTAGCAATCTTATAGGTAAGCTCTGCAGCCTTTGAAGTATCATTATAGCCAAATATTGTTTCTAAATTCTAAATGTAAGGAATGTTTTACCAACTCATGCCTTTGTTCCGAGTTAAACAGAAATGATCATGTTATCATATTCTTTGAATAAATAAATTTGAATAAAAAAAATGTTGCTGTATGTGTGAATCCAGTCTAAAGCTGGCATTTATATGTACGGTGTTTTGTTATACTAAGTAAGTAAGTAAAGGTATAACAAGTTACAGCTGGATGACATGAGATAGACAGGGTTATAGGTTGTTGCCAGCATTTCTCTTGTTGGGCAATGAGCTTACCCACCCCTATTTCAGATTAAACCAGGAAAGCAACAGATTTGATGACCTGGTGGTGCTTGTTGCCCAGCAATGAAATCGTGATTGTATATTTAAAAAATCATGACATCATGATTTCAATTTTATCACAATCTTACATGTATTTTTGATAATGTTTTTGAAGTGTGTACTTAGTGTAACCAAACAATAACCAAAAATTCTGTAATGAAAACAATTCTAAAAAAGAAAAAACCGACTATTTAGGCCAAAGAATCTATATGAACTATTTTTCATTTTAATGTGGTATGTTGGTGAATCAGCATAGAACTGCAATTTTTAGAATGTGACCAAAACGATCCTACGATGTTTTAAACCTTCACGGTCTACAGGTCCTTCTCAGAATATTAGCATATTGTGATTAAGTTCATTATTTTCCATAATATAATGATAAAACTTTTCAGCTGAGTATTTATTGAGTAACTATTGAGTGCATAACTGTACATAATTATTTGAGGGTTGACTTTTTTGTATAAAAAACATTTTTCTTTTATTGGTCGGATGAAATATGCTAATTTTGTGAGATAGGATAGGACAGGAACAGCCTATTGGTTCAGAAATATCTTTCTGTGTCATACCCTCTTGCTTGAGGGTGTCAATGATGGCCTTCTGAACAGCAGTCAGGTCGGCAGTCTTACCCATGAATGGGGTTTTGAGTGATGAACCAGGCTGGGAGTTTTAAAGGCCTCAGGAATCTTTTGCAGGTGTTTAGAGTTAACTTGTTGATTCCGATGATTAGGTGCATAGCTCGTTTAGAGACCTTTTACATGATATGCAAATTTTGTGGGACAGGAACTTTGGGTTTTCATGACCTGTATGCCAAAATCATCTGTATTAAGACAATAAAAGACCTGAAATATTTAATTTAGTGTGCAATGAATCTAAAATATTTGAATGTTCATGTTTTATCATTACATTATGAAAAATAATGAACTTTATCCCAATATGCTAATATTTTGAGAAGGACCTGTAATATCATCTTATTGCACACCCCTAACATCAACATGGCATATTTTGATTCATGGAGGGAGTTACAGTCCTTTATTTACTTTGGAAAGCCAACCCTAAGCCACCAGTATCAGAGTCCCTGGGTTCACCAGGTTTTCCAGAGATGAACCAGTATGGACAGCATCAGGCCTCTCCTAGGAGCTTCCACTGAATGACAGTCACTTTCAGCCTTACTCTGATGAGGCAGGGTTCTGGAGTTCAGACCAGAACAGCAGGAGAGTAAAGAAACAACCAAAGAGTGCCCCAGAACAAGGCAGAGGCCACATCTGTGCCTAAAGCTGAGGGACCCAATAGTGGGAAATCGAAGGAAGACTGTGGTAGATGGTAGAAGTATGCCAGGCAGAGATAGAAAAAGTGGGGTAGAGAGAGCTGCTAGCCCGGTCTGCCAAGCAGAGAGCACTGTGGCTGCCTGGGGGGTAAAGCAGGCAGAAGAATCATGATTATTTAAAAGTTATTCGTGGGCTAAATTAAATAACCTTTTTAAACTCCACATGAAACCTCTTTAGGGCAAGTCAATCTCTATTTTATCCTTTTACCAATCACAATTACAGTCCAGTCCCTGATTGGTTGTCACAATGCAGTAGGACGCAAAAGTTAAAATTTTCCAACTTCCCCAAATGTGGCTTCACATCCACTGCAAGGGTCGTGTTGCTCACTGTCACCGGAATCCCCAAAACCTGTGCCTGTGACGTCTCTACAAACCCATCGCTTTCTGATGCTTTGCTCCTGTTATGCACCTGCATGTAGGGATGACATGTAAATCTGTTGCTCTGGTCAGCAAACGACTATCGGTATGAATGCACCTTAACAGCAGGAGAAATTAAAATTTTATTATCAACCTTAATGTTTTTAAGGAATTAAATACAAATTTCAGTTTACTTAAAAATGACTTAAACACTCAGATCAATAAGCCAGAAACAGAAAAAAAACAGGCTAGATGGAAAAGATAGACGGAAATCTAATTTCTGCGAACAGAAAGATGCATGTGGGTTTATAAATACAAATTGAAAGAGTCAGCTATC
Source organism: Cyprinodon variegatus (assembly GCF_000732505.1). Lineage (NCBI taxonomy): Eukaryota > Metazoa > Chordata > Actinopteri > Cyprinodontiformes > Cyprinodontidae > Cyprinodon > Cyprinodon variegatus. The sequence goes on from NW_015150619.1 coordinate 1,199,559, forward strand.
CAGTCTGGCAATCGGCTAGTCAATAAGTCAGAAAGCAAGGCAATTGGAGATTTGCTCCTGTTATCTGCCATCAGCTGGGGCTGGGAGAACACTGTTGGCCTCAATCACAAAGCAGTGCAGGATTGTCTTTGGAGCTGTTTATAATGCTGCTTTGTCCATGTGTTTTGACTAGATGCACCTTTTTTTTTACTTTTTTGCAATTTGACCTCAGAAATCTACTAATAAACAAAGAAACATATAAAATTGAATTCCTTTTAAAGTAATTTCACATTAAGAATCTCTCTGACCCCTATTTGAATATTTTGTTTAAAGCAAAACCACAGCCCCCTGTTCTTGACTTCGATACGGAAATAAGAATAACCTTGGAAGACAATGCTGAGCATCCGTCAGCTAAAACAATGAGGGCTGATGAAAGTTGACGCATTAATGGAATAGTAAGTAAGGGGGACAGGAGGTGCGCTATTTGACAGCAGGGGTGAGGGGTCAGATGTAATCAGCACCTCTGTAATTCTTCTCAGCAAGTCAATTCTCTGTTTGTTTGTTTTTAATATTCTCTCTCCTCCCCTTCTGGGTGCGTGTCTGTTGGAGTTGGGAGGGAAGAGGTTCAGGGATAAGGAGATGAGGAGCTGGCTATCAGATGGCATATGATTGTGTGGTTAGCCGCCATACATACATTGATTTTTTTTTTTTTTTAGGCTGTACTCTGGAAAAAAAAAGGTAATTTTTTTATCCTTTTGAATGAATTTGGGGGGGGCAGATGGGTCAAAAATGATGCCTATGGAAAAAAAAAATTGTAAACACTTATTTTCTTCCCTTCCCCATCTAACCTTCTCTGACATGTCAATCACTTATGCTGCCATAGTGGGGAGGAGAATTGCATTAACATGGAAATAACACATTAGGTATGCTTCAATTTGTATGTTTGCCACATGGCATATGTTACATCTCCAACATGGGGTCTGGTGTTTGTGAATTTTTAGCCAGCTCTAAAAAGTGTGTGTGTGTATCTGCAGATTGGGCTGACCCAGATGAGTGGGCCATCTCCGTCAAACAGCTGTCATTAAAACAGAACTGATTCCAAACATGCCATATGACCCTAAAGCTCACAAGCATCCCACTGAACACTAACCAGCTTGTTCCCTCATTAAGCACAGCTGGCTTGTGAGGGAACATGTGTCCGGTTGTTCGTCTGCTTGTGGAGTGGTCAGAAAGGGTTGTTGAGGACATGCCGCCATTGGTAATTGGAAATGTCCCTCCAACGCGCCTTTCTCCTTCCTACAGAGCAGCTATAAACATGTAAATGAGAGCATGGCTTACCTTCCTCATTCCCCCTCCTCTTCCATTCCATCACTCATCACCGGAGCCGCGCTGCAATCAGCGTGTGTGGGAAAAACGCAACATATTGTCTGACGGATCTTGTAGTGGCAGGGTGCACAGCGTGGTGATTTAAGGTGTCTGACATGAGGACAGAGGGTGTGATGAATGTAGAGGGGATGACAACTAACTGTTTGAACGTTAACAAACAAGAACCTGTCCTGAGATTTTGCTTTTATTTACAGAGTTATAAGTAGAGGAATTGTTAAATGTCCGTGAAGTTTTTAAGGATAACTCCAAACAGGGAAAGAAGGCATCATGAAATCTCTTAATTCTGATTTTTGATATTGTGGAATGCCTTGGAACAACCAGTTTAGGAACAACCAATGTATAATAGGATAAGGCTTTGGAAACTGTGATTTTTTCTTATATAAGTAAAGGTGGGCAAGCCCCTCCAGGTTGCGGCAAGTAGGTGGATTCAAGCTTATTCTGCAGTGATGCTTTAGCCCCTATGCAGGTACAGCTTACCAAGCACTCCATTATCTTCCCAATTAGAAAAGTCCTGCTAAAATAATAGCTCATGCAAGCGTTTACTAAATAGAGACCATGATTACTTTGTTTTTTACTTTATTGTTGTGTTTTTTAAAGCTTTTCACAGCTCTATGTGTTCTCTGTAATTGCACTACCATCATACCTTTTAACAAAGACAACTTAAGTGTGATTAAGACCATTTCTTCAGTTTGTCCTGACAGATGGTTGGAAATTCACCTAAGCTACTTGTATTACACCACAGTACTTTGCAAGTCCACTTCCCTTTTCTCTCTCCTAACTCTGTTACTTAGCAGACTTTCATTTAGCCAAGTACTTTGTCAAGCAACATTTCACTCAATCCAGATTCAGTCATTTATCTTCGTGTTCCTGTATAATAGGCAGTATTAGACTAAGTAGTGTTGTCTTGTGCCAGCAGCGGCATTGCATTTGCACAGAAAAGCTTCCATCAGTATCCATACAACAGTAGCAATTGGAGCATCTGGGGGGGCACAGCAAAGGTAATTTGAGCAAAAGAAAATGATACCTTGAGAAAAAAGGCAGATCGAACATTGAAAGGGAGAAAGTAAAAAGAAAGAGGAGAAAAATACATGGTGATTTACGCAAAAGTCCAAATGACAGGGAATCGGCTACAGACACCTGACTGTGTTATTATATCACCATCAACAACGGTCTGCTCCTCTGCCAGAGGGAAAGAAAAAAAAAACACGAAATTGTAAAGGAAAAAGAAAAGAACAACTGAAAATCTCTGCAACACAAACAAAAAACCCAAAACAAGTGTTATTTTTTTCTCTTCTTGCAGTGAGTTCAAGGCTATCAATTCATCCTCCCTGTGGATTTTTTTTTTTTAAATGGCACCATTGCTTGGCTCTCATTGTTGTTGTATTGTTTGTCGGCGTCCAGGCGGGGCCCGGCAGAGGAGTTGGTATCAAGAAGAAGAAGGGACAATTTGATGGATGTTTGTTGATATCTAGACCACTATGGCTCTGATTGCCTAACATTAAACCAGCAATAACAGGCCAATCATCCCACTCACACCTCCACACGCCAAGCAGCCGAATTGGATCAAACTGGCTTATTCCCTCTGTCACTTTCTTACTCATCCTCTCTCTTTCTGCGTCTCTCTCCGTCTCCTAGTCGATTTCTTGCTCTTTTCTCCTCTCTCCTGACATGCTTATTAGCTGATATTGATCCAGGCTGGTCAATTGTCAGCTCCTCTCATCCGCACAGTATTGACGGCATAATCAGTTAGAGAGAGGAATGGAGGTAGAGACAGTGGGAGGGAGGGAGGCTGAGGATGATAGGCAGATGAAATTTTTCTGTCAGTGGGTAAATTATTGGCTGCTAGCTTGTTGACCCACAAAACTACTCGGACCTCCTAGGAAAAACACAAATACACAAAATTACACACAATAATTTCATTTTTGTGTGCGGTTTTCTGTATTTTTTTTTTGTTTTGGACAAATAATACCAGATGCCATTTGCAAAATGAGGATGTTTACACCTCCAGTTGTTTTATTTTTAACCTGCAAAATGATTTTCACTTCGATGGAAAAAAAAAAGTCTGTATATGGGTATAATTAGAACGTAAAATCTAATTTAATAAGTGGCATGTCACATCACATATGCCCACTTGTGCTTGTGTCTGTGGCATGGCCTGTTGGAGGCTCCCCTGACTCCCCCTGCCTGACTGCCCAGCTTCAGGGCTCCATCTCTGGAGGGGGGGCGGAGAGTAGCAGCTGGCATGGCCTCTCTGTCGCTGGAGGGCTGGGGTTCATCTCATATTCTCTCAATGCTGTGCACACACACATACACGTGCACTTGTGAATGGCTTGCTCTGTACATTAAGGTTTAATCAGGCACTTAGCTGGGCATCTGTTACGGCTCTGTCCGCACGGTGTGTTAAGGACCTGTCGCCGCAGGTTATGAGCCCAACAGATCCGGTGACTGAGTAGACCGTCATCCCCATTTACTGGTTCAAGTCCCAGCTCTGTGTGTTCAGGGTTCAGAACATTTTAACTATTGAACGGACCACTAAAGAAGGGCAAGATTGACTGGTACTGATAGAATGGTTTATAAAGGAAATTAAAGAATAAAGTAGCGCACCACTAGGGTCTAACTATTATAGCTGTTGAGTTTTGAGCTTGCAAAAGAAACTGCTTCACTGCTCTTGAAGGACAAACCTATACACAGTTGGCAACACATTTTTACATGAACTGCATGAAAACCATTTGTCACTAACATTTTACTTGACTATTATCATTACTTTTTATGTCAATTCAAATCAGTGTTTACTTTATTTTTTCTCCATGCTCAAAGGTTTACACACACAAATGTCCCATTTACACCACCCTCTGAAAACCGATCCGTGCTGAGCTTGGGTAAGTTAACCATACCAAGCTTGGTTCCTTATGACCGTTCACACATGCTAGCATGGTTCCTCGCGTCGTGGTGGCGATCTACGGTACTACTGCTCTCTAGAGGTAAACAAGCAAACCAACATGGCCGCACCAGGAACATTCAGGAAGTTATCTTTATTTTTATTGTGATATTTCGATGTTTACTTAGGCTAAAAAGGCAGCCTTTGGTGAATTTTCTTGACACAGTCGCCTTTTGGGAAGTGGATACGACAAACGATAGTCTAATCATGACTTACAGATGTAGGAAACAATGACAGACGTTGAAATTTATCACACTGCTGAAGCAGAACCATCACTGGAAATCGTGTGGCACGCTAGGGAAGCTAATATTTTTATGAATCTCTGAAATTTCATGAGGCTGACTGTTAAGAGATGGTGCAGTCTGCTCATGCACTCTTTATTATCTGACGGTTTTGCGCACCATTTACACTCAACAGTTATCTCAGTTACCGTGCTCGGACCGATTTCGGCACGTTTCAAAAGTGTAATGTAAATTGGGCTTAAGATTACAATGGCTGCAAACATTTTTTGGACAGCTCTGATGTGGATGTCATTGCTGTGTAAGGTGCTGTTTTAGTGAGCTCAACATATTTGAATTAAGTTTCAGCAAACCTTAAAAAAATCTCCTTTATTGTCTGACAAAATCCAATATTAGAAATGAAAGATTCTGGCTCATCCCTTGGGAAAGAATTGTTTGATTCCTGGAGGTGCAATGCAAAAACATCTGCAGAAGATGTGTGCTAAAGGGTGTCATTATGCACCTATACACCGTTACTTAAGCTTCATTAGGGAGGGTTTTTTAGAAGCTTTTTGGTCTGATTAGTGCGTTGCGGTCTGTGGTTAGGGGATAGAGCTTGGAATCCTGAGGTTCTGAGTTTGAGCCCCACTCCCACGGACTGCCACTGGGTCACTTAACCCCCACTGCGCCGCACAATGGCAGCCCTATTCTCTCCAAGAGGATGGGTTAACTGCAGAGAGTTCATTTCATTGCTCTGTACTTGTGACAGTTTAATGGTAATAAGAACAGCTGATGAGACTAAAATGTGAAAGTTTTTAAACACAATGACAGATTTGTGAAAAAGTGGGAAGCCTTAAAGCCTAAGAAAACACAATCCGATCTTCAAAGCTCAGGAGTGGTGTCATCGTGCACTGTAAGTGGTCTGCTGCAGGGAGCAATAAGATAAAATAATACAATTGCTATTTATCCTATTTGTCCAAAAAAAAAAAAGGTAATTGTGATTGAATGACTCTCTGTAAAGGATAAAGGATGTTGGTGCCTTTTAATTCAGCGTAAGTAGATATCTGGTTTCAGCTGTAGAAAATGACGGCCGAAATGTTAAAACTCACTTTTTAATCCTTTATATCTTGAAGACTGATGATTGTTGTGAAATGAAGATTGATAGATAAAATAGTTCAGGAAAAACTCAAAAGTAATCAATAATCAGTTTATTTTCTTTAAACTGTTTCACAATAAAAAAAAAAAGCTTAAAACAGAAAACATGTCACACAGTTGCAGAAGGTTTTTGTGCGTCCATTGGGATATTTTTAGTTATCCTGAAACAGTTTTGCTGTTTTTATTTTTAACTCACATCTGCTTATAATTCAAACTTTTCATGAGTTCTAGCCTAAAGGGTAGCTGCTGTAAATAACTATGGAAAAAATTAGAAGTTGTCATCTGAGATTACCTCACATTTAAAGTAAACAAGCATATAAAAGCCCTGATTCACTCCTCATAGATCATAAGTAGATTTTAAAATCCTGTTGCTGAAATCTGCAGCCAGCCATTCAATTTTGCAGGTGCTTAACTAATGCACATACTTTAAATTGTTAACACAAATAGTTACTTGGCTAATTAGATGTCAGCATTTTAATGCCTCCAGCCTTGCGGATGCATGAAAGACAACTGGCATAAATTCAAACCAAGCATCAGACATGGAAACTTGGTGAAATACAGGACTGTGTTGGTATTTCAGTAAGTGTTGGTCTTCTGGGACTTTCATGCACAATCATCTTACAGCTCTGTGAGAATGTATCCTATCCAATATGTTCATGTCTTGAATCAACAGTCCTTTTTCCCTGTGGAAGCTTCCAGTTTTAACCTTAAACTGATTTGACCAAATAAGTTTTAAGCACTAATGTTCACCACACATTTATTTTGCATGGGATCTGAAGTTTTATAAGTCGGTGTTTGCAGGTCAACAAGATACTGGCTTCACTTATTTAAAATCGTGGAAGGGACACAAACCTACGTATGAATACTGTGAGTTATCCAGTTATCGATAGGCAGAGTTTCTTATCGTTTCCTCTCCTCCATTGTCAGGCGAGCGGCTTGCCTCGGCGGCCCTCGGTCCCGGACTTATCTTGACACCGGAGCAGTAATCACAGTCCAAAAGATTGAGCGCTGTTTATTTTACGTCTGTGTGATCCCCACGACCCTGAGGCCAAGATGCAAACACTGGCACATCCCCGCACTCTCCCGGATACATCTACAGCCCCGCTCTCTCCGTCACAACCCGACCCTGTTTAAAATGAATGGATCCTATCTCGCTTTTCACTATTCAGGCCTCTTTTTCTCTCGCTCCACAACACAGAGTTTAATCTCAGTGTTGCTCTGTTTTTGTCTGATACAGGGCAACACCAATGCATTATTTATTCTCTATCTTATATTGCCTTTTTTTATTCCCAGTCTGTTTTGTTGGCCTTTTTTTTATGAATCTGTGCTTTTATGGGGTTTCTGTTTATGTAGACTGGAGTTTGCGGTGAGTGTACAGCTTAGTTTCTGCATAAACTGAAGTTCACTCCTTACCTAAAGAGAAAACAGTCTCACTAACCGAGCAGCACCGTCTGTAAATACTGCGGCGGGACTAAACATCAATGACAGGACATGCCTGCTTTGATTGACAGCTGACATTGTCCCTGCCCCTGCTGGGAACAAATTGGTCATGCTGGATGATGATGGGGTGACTGTAGTGCTTCTTGCCTGTGTGTGTGTGTGTGTGTGTGTGTGTGTGTGTGTGTGTGTGTGTGTGTGTGTGTGTGTGTGAGTGTGCTGTTCTTCCATCCTGCCCATCCATCTGACAGTTTGCTATTGTCAGTATGCCTCTGTCAAAGATGTCATTTATCAGCACTACACTCAGTCAAACCTTAATCATGACTTAATGGGATCAAGACAGAAGCAACAACGCCGGCAGAAAACTATTTTCTATCGCTTAGCGTGAAGATTTTAAATCTCAAAAGCATTCGACATTTATGGTGGCCTCATAACTGTGTTTTCTCTCGATGCAGCCACTACGTGTTAATCTTTTACAATCACCAACATCTTAAATCTGCAAGACTCGACCAAGATCCACCTCAGAACTCTCAGATGTTGATCCGGTTCTGTTGATGTTGGTTGAAAAGTGTAAGAAAAATGGACGGACGTTGTGACATGCTGCTCGGGTTAATTAAAGCTGAGCAAACTGTGATGCTATTGATCCACTGCTGTCACCTGATGAGCTCAATCAGAGAACCAAGTGCAGCTCACACCGGGGATCATTTGTATAAGATGTGTGTTGGAGAAAAATAGATGTATGGTCATTTTTATGCAATTTTATCAATTTAGAGTTTTAATCCACACCAGGTCTCTGCTGCACTCTTACTAGTGACCTTAAACAAGTGAAATATGTTTTAGTTCTAAAAGTTTATTAATTAACCCTGAGCTTACGGTCCTTAGCAGTGGGATAAGGCCTGTGAGCTGTTAACATGATTAGCAATAAATGACATGATCACTTCATAAGTCCAAGCGATCTAGTACCAAAAAGAATCAGCAAAAAAGGAAATGAAAAAAAAAAACTACTTTATGTACTTTTTCTTGAAAATATGTAGGTTAAGTAATATTATCAATTGTGTAACTAATTTTTTATTCACTGTCTGTTTTGTTGGCCTTTATTTTTTTTTTTTTAAGTAAAAGCTGCTTAATGATAAGCAGTCTTTTCTTAAAAACCTGATTTCTCTCTTGTATCAAGAGGATCTTTTCATATTGGGCTAACTATATTGTTTTACAATATGCTGAATTAAAAAATATACTACATCATTATATGTTGATCATTTATAGTGGCAACTATATTAATTGCTGACTAAATACACAAAAAATGTTCATTATTAAACTACAGTTTATTTATTTTTTAAGAATTCAACTTTATTGTCATTACACTGTGACAATTACAAAGCAATGACATAAACTCTCTGCATTTAACCCATCCCCTGGGGAAGCAGTGGGCTGCCACTGTGCGGCACCTGGAGAGCAGTGTGGGGTTAAGGGTCTTGATCAGGGACCCAGAGTGGCAGTCTATGAGAGTGGGGCTTGAACTCAGAACCTCTGGGATCCATGCGCGATGCCCTAACCACTAGGCCACCATTCCCTATAAAACATAGACATCACAATGTTAAGAGTTAAGGCCGATTTATATTCAGAAACCATGTCGTATGCGTGAGTGTCGCAGTTAACGCAGATATGCCCCCGCACCTTCCACTGACACTCTGGTGCACCTCTCTGAAATTGTAGGTGAACGCAGACAGGATGGGTCTTGATTGGTCAAATCTTCATCCGATCTACACTATGCGTATTTCCTGTTTGGTACCTTACTGGCTTGTTTTGTTTGTATGACTGCCATTGTGGAAAAAACTGATGAAGATGGACCAGCTAGAAGAGCGAGTGTGCGAGAACGCTGGGACCCTTTTTCCACCTGGATCCCCGCTCTTTTTCACCTCATGTTCCTCCGTTGTCGCAGAAGCTTCCCCCTTGTTTTTTTCCACTTCCTCACCGCCTCAGCCGTATCCAGACCCACGGTTAGTTCATCATTGTCCCTCTTTCGTAGTGGTGTGGAATAACATAGCACAGACCACACTTCAAAATTGAGCATAAATCAAAAATATCTACATCATACCTGCGACAAGCTCACAGTGACTCACTGCTGCAGGAGTATAACCAGCCCTTTAGTTTAGCATTGGAAGAATACTGGAATTGGAATACTGAATTTGCTTTTGGACTTTTTCAAGCTAAAAGATGGCTTTTACCTTTACATGGCTGGGAATCAAACCCAGGGCAACTGCTTGGAAGGCAGCTATGCTCACCACTATACCACCATCGCTCATTATGGTAATGAGACATAATTACAAGGAACCTATTGGGTTAATGAATGAAAAAGACGAATAAGATGTATGAAACACATGATTTCAAATGTGAAACTGTCATCAAACACAGGCTATGTTGCTCTAACATAGCTCTCTGTTTTTAATATAATCCAATCAGTGCATGGAAATACTTTGTGCTGTTAGTATTTTAAACTGGTGGTTCTGGTTGCTCTCAGAGGAATTTTAAAACGATATACCGGTAATCAAAATCCAGTTATTTGTTTACATCACTAATACAAAGAGTGAAATTTTATTAGTTACAAGGTGAACAAAGTCATTACAAAATTGACTTCTAGTTGACTTTGTCAACCTGACTGACTAACGGATGCAATTAAAAAGACCCAGTCTTGTGTTGGAAATAGATTTTTTCCAGTTTTCTCAGTAACATGCAGCTGATTATGTGGGATGTTTTGCTCCAAGGCGCATTGATGATTGAAGTATTTATTTTTTTTGTTCCCTCACTCTATTACTGGTCTCCTTTGCAAGTGAAGAGCTGAACATTTTACTTCAAGTAAGCAATTTTGATGACCGGAGACAGAGTTCTACCACGGTACAATAGCGGACCAAGGGGCCACATCCATTATGTTCCAGCACGCCTGTGTAAGGGCTCCTTTGTCACTGTGCACAATGGACACACTGAAAAGGGTGCACTGGCAACTTTTGAAGTATTTTTTACCTTACCGTCTAGAGATATTTTTTTTCTTCTTTTCATGTCAGTGTCCTGAATAATGATTTTATTCCATTGATTGTGTGCGACTCTTTATAATTTTAACTTTTTGTATTTGACTTCTGGCTCGCAGAGTCCTCAGTTTTAGGTCAAAGTTAGTGGCTCCCCATCGTTGCAGTAAAGGCCCACCCCACTTGTATGTTTGAAAAGAGGCATTGGAGAAACGAGGAAATGACCTATGCTTATCCACACTACATGCTAGCTGTGCTCAAACAATCAGCATAGCATTAGTAGGGCTACTGAATAGAGCCATCATGGCTGCCTAACACTAGGGAGCCAGTGATCTGCCTATGGGCTTTATGGAAAGTGGAGGCCCTGCAGAGCTGGCGAGAGCCAGTGAGGAAGCCAAGAATGGGTCTTCTCAGAGAGTTGGCATAAATATCTTTATAGGACACTCCTTTTCTTCCCATCTGCTCTTTTACTTCCTGGTTGTATCTCTTATGCTTTTGCATTCACATATTTCATTGATGAAATATTAAGACGTTTATCTTTAAGTTTAGTCCTGCTTTTGTGAACAGCAAGAAGAATGTAGACATATCATCCTAGATAGAGGGCTAAGCAGTCTTTCATTGTCCTTGGGGTGTGCTCTGTTGGCTTCCATGGGTCCTCTTTGTCAAGAGCTTTCACTGTGATTAGAGCATTTGAGTCGACAATTCACTTAAGACCTCCTTTCTTTCTCCTTCCTGCCCTGTTTTTCTTCGTATGATGCTCTCCTCCTTCTACCCACTATCCCCTTACTCTCTCACATACTCTTTTAGGGTATATTACCTGCTCAGATAATGCGTTTAAGCTCAGCTTGAAGCCTTTTCTTGCAATACCACTTAATTGCCCGTGTGGCAGGTGAGGTAAATGCAGGAGGGCTGGCAAGAATAGCCACCATGGATGGAGACAGGGGAGGAGGGGGACAGAGGGACTGAATGAGGAGAGACTGGGGAGTTGGGATGGGAGAGCAAAGGTGGGGAAGGTACACCCACTCACACTTGCCAGTCTAAAGCCTTCAACCCAGTGTGATACTTGCTCAGACTGCTGGGAACTAATATGTCTTCTAGAGTGATTCTTTTAAAATAACAAGTCCTTTGTAAGTAATCGATTTATAGAAATAATACATCTGTAGGGTTGGTGTTCTGCTATGAACAGCAAATAATGTTGCAACCATCCAGGTATTGGTTTGAGATAAAGTTTAAGATTTTGAAGGTCGTCCTCCTCCTTTATTACTCTAAAAAACACACAAATCTTCCAAACCTGACTGTATTATTAGTCATAATCCAGCTAAAATAGGAAAATCTGCCCCAATCCCAACTCTTTGCCAGGTTCAAACTGTTTTCCTTTTTATATCAGCATTGCTTGCATTTAGTTTTGTCCATCTCTCCATCCACTCTGTCCAGCTTTCTGTTTCTACTGAAAAAAGGCATCACCATATCATGATCCTGCCTCCCTCATGTTTCACTGTTGATCTGATGTATTCAAAATGATGTACGGCTTTAGTTGCCCTCTACATGCAGGTTTTTGCAGGTAAGAAAATAAGTTACACCAGATTACCTTTTCCACCTGTTTTTTGTGAGGCCTATAGTATTTGACTTGTGCAACAGAAATTCTTATGGATGGCACCTTTTCCATTATGACCAGATTTGTGGAATAGATGTCAATAGTCTATTCCACCTGGGCTGAAAAGCTCTGCACCTCCTCCAGAGCCTTCCTGGCTCAGCGTATTAGTTTAGGTGGGCTATCACAACTTGGTAGATGTGCTTTAGTTCAAAACATCATTTTAGGAAATTTTGTAACATATTTAAAGCTTAATGTTGCTGTATAGCACACAGCAGCTTTATCTCTGATCTCTCAGTTGTATTCCTTGAAATTCATGATGCTGTTTCTTAATGAAAATTCACTAAGTTGTTGAAGCTTTCACAGAAATGGGACTAAATACACAAAGGGAGCCTAGCTTTTATAATAGGTGACTTCTGAAGACAATTTGATGTGCCTAGACTTTAATTAGGGGAATAGGGGGACCTATTTAAACTTGAATATGCCACATTTCACATTTTCCTTCCTAAAGAAAAGGTTAAACTTTATTGAAATTTACAGTCTAGAGGTATTTATTTCCAATCATCTATTCTAAACCCTCTATCAAATTCTATGTAATGATTGTTTTGCTATCAGAGAAAACATAGAATTGTTTATTGAATTTGAATTGGGTTACTTAAGCCACTCACAGAGGTTAGGAGAAAAAAAGTCCTAATAAAAGAGGAAGAAAAGGAGGGAAGGCAGAAGAAACAGTTGACATTGCTCCTGGGTTGATGCTCCAAAATGGAGTGCTAAAATCATTTCAGCTCAGATAAAGCTCTGGCAACTGCCGAGCTGCCTCAGGATGTCTGCTCTGCTCATCTGCCTCTCCAATGAAACGGCTGCACACGGTGGGCCTAGGGGCAGCCAGCGCTCTCACATGAACAAGCCAAAGCTCGTATAGAAACAGATGCAAATAAACAGACGCTAGCTTGAGAACAACACAGGCCGTGCTTTGCCACATGTGCAGACATCCACTTGCCTCTCAGGGTGAATTTGCTGCTCTACAGTTTATTTCAGTTTAACTGCATAAAGCAAAGCCCAAGGGGATTTCTTCCACTTCTAAACCTTTTGAATTAGTACTCAGCCACCACGGCTCTACCTTTTTACCATTGCCGCACTTTAAAATCATTCATATCTTTTGCTCAAACTCACTAAATCCATTTTGTCCTTGATTTTCTAGCGTAAAGTTTCATGCTCAAATGTTTTCTGAACCTGCTTCATTATCTCTAGAGACTAGGCTCAAATATTTAGCCTTGCTGTTTCATGTCTGACCGTGAGAATATTTAGCCATCAAGGTTAGAGATTGGGTTTGACTTTGCTTACCATTATTGCCAAGTATGAAAGGCTTTCAGATTTAGGGTGGGATCAATAAAAAAGTCAAATCAAAGTAAGTAAAAGTATTGATTAGTGTGGAGCCAATGAAGTGAGTAAAGTTGTTGTATCAGGTGAAAAAGTCAAATGCAGAGCAGATGAAGGATTCCCAATCATTTATTAACAGAAAAAGTTCTTTTAATGCCACTTAAAGATTTACATACACTATGACTATAGCATTGGCTTAAATGCTGAATTGATTTGGGCCACTAAATATTAAATTTATGTTTGACTATTTAAAATGATCAAATATCATTGTTAATATCACATGTAAGGGATCAGATTTGCACATACTTTGCATGGATACCAACAAGGTTGTGGCCAAGTTCAGGATATTTCACCATTAAATTAGTTGGTTTATGGCCAGACCCCGTTATCAAGCAGAGTGCACTGAACTAATTTAAACATAACTGAGTCAATATTTCTTTAAGTAACTATAATTTCACTTGGTTTTAGCAGGGAAGTGGGTAAATAGGTCTGCCAATCATAATTTACCATACTGATCGTTTTAAGCAGTCTAAATTGTACAATTAATACGTAATAGTATACAATGTGAATTATTAGGCAAATTAGTATTTCGACCACATCATCCTTTTCATACATGTTGACCTACTCCAAGCTGTATAGGCTTGAAAGCCAACTACCAGTTAAGTAAATCAGGTTGTGTGCATCTCTGTAATGAGAAGGGGTGTGGCCTAATGACATCAACACCCTAAATAAGGTGTGCCTAATTATTAGGCAACTTCCTTTCCTTTGGCTAAATGGGTCAGAAAAGAGATTTGACAGACTCTGAAAAGTCAAAAATTGTCAGATGTTTTTCAGAGAGGTGCAGCAGTTTGGAAATAGCCAAGCTTTTGAAGCGGGATCATCGCACAATCAAGCGGTTCATGGCAAATAGCCAACAGGGGAGCAAGAAAGCGTGTTGAAAAAAGAAGACGCAAAATAACTCTCCATGAATTGAGAAGGATCAAGCGTGAAGCTGCCAGGAAGCCATTAACCACCAGTTGTGCCAAATTTCAGAGCTGCAACATGTCAGGAGTGCCGAGAAGCACAAGGAGCTCAATACTCAGGGATCTGGCCAAGGTAAGGAAAGCCGAAAAAAAAGGGCCACCTTTGAACAAGACACACAAGACAAAACGTCAAGATTGGGTCAAGAAATATCTAAAGAAGAAATATCTTCAAGGTGTTTTGGTCTGATGAAATGAGAGTGAGTCTTGATGGGTCAGATGGATGGATGGGCACCAGGCTGGATCAGTAAAGGGCAGCAAGTTCCTTATCGACTCAGACGGCAGCAAGGTGGAGGTGGGGTACTGGTATCGGCTGGTATCATCAAAGATGAGCTTGTGGGACCTTTTTGGGTTGATGATGGAGTCAAGATCAACTCCCAGACCTACTGCCAGCTTCTGGAAGACACCTTCCTCAAACAGTGGTACAAGAGGAAGCCAAAATTCCAGAAAAACATGATATTCATGCAGGACCATGCTCTGTCACACGCATCAAAATACACCATAGCGTGACTGGCCAGAAAAAGTCTAAAAGGAAAAAAAATAATGACATGGCCCCCTTGTTCACCTGATCTGAACCCCATGGAGAACCTTTGGTCCTTCATGAAATGTGAGATCTACAGGGAGGGAAAACAGTCCACCTCTCTGAACAGTGTCTGGGAGGCTGTGGTGGCTGCTGCACACAATGTGGATCGCAAACAGATCAAGACACTAACAGAATCTATGGATGGAAGACTTTTGAGGGTCATTGTGAAGAAAGGTGGCTATATTGGTCACTGATTTGTTTTTGTTTTTTTTGAATGTCCTAAATGTTTATTTTTGAATTTTGAGTTGTTATATTGGTTTACATGGTTAAAATAAACAAGTGATATGGATATATATTTGTTTTTTATTACGTTGCCTAATAATTCTGCACAGTAATATTTACCTGCACACACAGACTTCCTCATAAAATGGCCAAATCTAAAAAAGGTCACAGACTGGCATGTGGATGTTTGATATATCTTCCCCTGTAAGATGTAAACTGTAAAGTTAAATTGTTACAATATATCCACTCCTGACAGTCTGACCCTCAACATCACTGTGTTTTCCAACAGTAACAAACCTCCTGCCCTTCCTTAAATTCTACTATTTACTCTTCTCCCTGCTCCCTCTAATCTCGCCTCCTTAGTTTTTTTCTGTCATCTTCTTCTTCTGTCAGCACCTCCTCACTGAAATAGAAAATCTGATTCTCATGTTTAAAGCATCAGTGTAGTCACCGGGCAGACTTCAGGATGAACCACACTCTTCTTTTTCCCATACAATTCAGTAGGTGAATTACCAAATCTCTGCTGTCTACAATTTCCTGCTAGTCTAACTCTTTAAGCCTATGAAAGCCCAGAGACAAGATGCACTTAATAATTAAATTATGTTTGCTGTTGTTTTGAAAAATAAAATTAATTTTTCATTGTACAGGTTTGTGAAATAATCTCTTTTAAATCCTTTTCTTATTGCCTGAATCCCTGTATCAGATAAGTCCCACTTCTCTTCTCAATTAAGATCTGGAACTTTGTAAATCTAAATAAATTAACTATGTGAAGTAATTAACACTAAGGAATTATATACTATTCATATAGGGAGGCATAGAGAAGCTGGTTGGTTGAAGCATCTCTATTCATCCGTATATGAGTAGTATATAGGGATGCATAGAGATGCTTCAACCAACCAGCTTCTCTATGCATCCCTATATACTACTCATTTATGGATGCATAGATAAGCTGGTTGGTTGAAGCAGACAATCATCAGTTAGTTGGAAATATAATTGACAGGTACTAAGATCAGACCTATTTTTGATCAATAAACGAACCGTATCTGAGCCAGGATACACTGAAGACAATTGGTGTGACAAGTGTCTGTAAGGTCATGAAATAAGTCACACTGAATAAATATAATGAAAATTTCAAACTACTAATTCAAATAACACAAAACTGAAAAAAATCTAATAAATGAATTATAAACAAAAGATTTACTACATAATTTTGTAAGATAAAATCTAAATTTTTTTTATTAAGACAAAACAAAACTGTTCCAGACAAAAGTTTAGTTCCGGAGCTCCTGAACAAGATTAGAATCTATTTTAACTCTTTATTAACTTGAAAAATAAACCTATGGTAAGAATTATTTCACTTCTAACAACTGCTTCATTCTTTAAATTCACCTCATAAGGGTTTTATGATGAAAATTATATGTTTCAAGACTGCCTTACATGTATAATGCCATGGATAGTTCAAGGCAAGTTTGTTCATATAACAGAATTAAATGTGCTTCACATTAATTTAATGATATAATTGAAGTAGAATAAAAGCAATTAAAGATAAAAGCAGGGAGTAAAACAAACCAAAAGAAAAAAAAAGTTTGACCAGAACCTTAAACTATTAATATCTCAGTTAACAGTTTAACTTCAACAGTAAAAGGCAGCTCCAATCAAATGTTTATTTTTTTTACTTTGACTCTTATATGAACACTTTAGTTTTATTCCTTTAAGGACTAAGTTTCAAATATCTTGTGGTTCAGTATAACACAGCGTCCATCTTTTATCTTTTTAAATACCATAGAAATGTAGCTTCATCAAACCTTCATTCTTTTATCCAGAAAATTTCGATATGAATGATACTGGAAGATAAAGCAGAGGAGTTGATCACCTTTAAAAAGCCAAAAAAAAACCAAGAAAAAATATAATCGTTCTGTCCTCGGTTTTTAAATTAATATTTTTAGTCTTTATTTATCTGCTTGCTTTTGACGTCTGATTTCATAATTCTTTTTAATGAATCCTTACTGAGAAAAGTAAGTCGCCTCTATAGGACACCCTGATTACCAACCAAATGAGCCCAGGGATGTTCCTTTGTGGCAATCAGCTGGTGTAGATCTGCAAAACCTGGCCAGCTAACCCCTAAACCTGTGTGCTTATGTGTTTATTAACCATACAATCTGTGCTCTTTGCTTTTGTCTCTTCCCACACCTTTTTCCTCTCTTTTCATTTGAGTTTTCCTCCTCTCTGTAATTGTGTGCCCACTGTGTTTTTCTGCCACTCTCCACTCTGTTCATACTACAGGAACCCCACACTTCCCCTCATTTTCCTTCTCTCAGAATACTCACTTTGTGCTGACAACGATTGCACACCAGATGTAATTTCATCAAGTGTGCCCTTTCTACTTTTATTTGTTGTCTGGAGGAAGTGCAGAGCATGACGGGAAGGATTGGTGTTAAAGGAAGCCAGTTCATGGCGTGGTGGCCCAACTCTGATCATCTGCATTGGCTGCAGCTGGAGTAGTCTGACTTTCAACCACATGATATTGAATCAAAATAAAAAGTAATCTGCATCCAAAGCTTAATCCTTAATTTATTCAACTACATATCTTTTCCACCAGTTCGGTTTTCCAAAAGAAAAATAGAACTAATATTGTACATTTTATCCTATGTTTTATATGTTAAGGTAAAAGATTCTCATAACAGGATAAATGATGCAAAATTTTTAAATACAGCATTATCCAATAAATTTACATTTTAAGTTAAAAAACATTAAATAACTGTCACATGTTGTCCTGTGAATACAAGTCCAATTGGCTGTGCGTTAGGACAACAAACGAAAGTGTGCATTGCGGTCAAATCATGGCCAAACAGCTAATTCTGCATACATATGGAATGACTTCACAAAAACTTTTTACCTTTAAGCATACACTGTGGCACTGTGGAAACTGTTTCTTTAACTATTTAGGCAAGGGAATTTTAACTGTATACCACAATTCAATACAAAGACAATTCAGAGTGCTTTACATGAATTAAACAATAAAATAGAAGAAAAATAAAAGCAGACTAAAAGCAAGTAAAGATTAAAACACTTTATAAGAGCGAGTAGTAAACAAAAGAGTTGGACCACAAACCGTAAACTAATTACAGTATACCTCAATTAACAGTTTAAAGGCAGTTCTTAACAAATGCGGTTTTACCTTTTGACTCGGGGAGTTTGTTCCAGATAAATGGAGCATAGGAACTAAATGCTACTTCTCCATGTTTGGTTCTAGTTCTGGTTGTACAGAGGATGCTGAAACTAGAAGACCCGAGTGTTCTAGGAGGTTGATACTCTGATTACAAATCTGTTATGTATTGAGGTACTGATCCATCAGTGATTTATAGATTAACAGAAGGATTTTAAGTCTATTCTCTAAGCTACAGGGGGCCAGTGTAGGGACTTGAGAACCGGGCTGATGTGCTCTACTTTCTTAGTTCCAGTGAGAACACAGGTAGCAACGTTTTGGATCAGCCGTAGCTGTCTGATGGACTTTTTAGACAAACCTAAGAAGACCCACATAGTAATCAATTCTACTAAAGATAAACGCATGAATGCATGAATGAGTTTTTCAAGATATTAGTCCTTTAATTCTGGGAATGTTCTTCAGGTTTGCTATAATTTGAAGGAGGGGGGGGGGGTTTTGGGGGGATAAGATATTGAATAGGAGGGGCCCTAGAATAGAGCCTTGAAGAATCATTTTATTTTTCTTGTCTCCTATTTAAAGTTCCTTATTGACTCATAAAAGTTTCTCTCCCTCAAGTAAGACTTAAACTAGTCAAGTGCTGTACTAGAAATGCCGACCCAGTTTCAGTTGCAGTTAATTTGGAAGAACTGGGGCTTTTGAGTTTGTTCTGACTGGTGACATCATTCATACTGGAGTTGACACTATGACAGATGGCTTTTCTGATACCTTGTTGTTTCTTATTAAAGAACTTTGCAAAATCGTTGCAGACCTTTTATATTGGAGTTCATCACCCATAGAGATACGAGAGTTTGTTAACTAGTGAATAAGTACTGATGAAGAAAGATTCTCTCTTATCTCTTAGATGTACGTTATATTTGTGAAGTCTCTCTCTATAGAGAATCCATTCTTTTGCGAACTTCTTTCAACTTTTCGGTTACGTATTAAGATTGAGATTTTACATCCATCTTGAGGCACCAGCTTATTTATGAGGTGGTATTTGTTATGAAACATTAAAAAATAACTGCTCTACGCTGTTGGAAAAAGCCCTGATCATTCCTGTAGTTTAACATTTAACCTAAAGTATCAAATTCTACAAAAGAAATCTTCATTCATTTGGAAACCTTTTTGTCTTTTTAATTTTAATATTATGTTGGTTCCTGGAAAAAATTAGCTTGATTCACTTTTAGGTTTAAAACTCAAATAAGGTATGAAATGTTGAAAGTCACAGAAAGAAAGCTATATTTAGGGGTTCTATAAACACAGCTCAAGAACTTTGATTACTCACCTGTAGTTAATCAGACAAAGCTTTCAAAAAGAATGAAAGGGGCTCAAACTTCTATCTTCTGTCTTGTAAAGCTATACATTTTTCAAAATAACAGCATGTAACATCTATTTGCTTGTTAAAGGTATAGAGAACGATCTTTTATTTCTGTGTGGACATCTTAATTGTCAATCATTCTGTTGTTATGTTTAAATAAGGCCATCCTATGTGCTCGTCCCCAGTTAGCTGTCTTTTTCTGCACAAAAGCACCTTCAGGCATATATGTGTGGTGAGCTACGGTTTCAGACAGTCATTGAAGCGTGTCTATGAAGTGTATGAGGAGAAAAGAAAAACCTCAGAAAAGGCAGATATATCTTTTGGCAGATGGCTCTCCTTGCAAAACATTATGGGATTTGCTGTCACAGCAGCCGACAGCGGTGACTAATAACAAAGATGGAGCTGGCACCACACAGTGGAGGAGGAGTTAACTGACCAATGGGGAGCAAAAAGTAGTGATCATCTGTCCAAACCGTAAGTTAACTGAGTTCACTATGAAGTTCACTATATATTCCCTAATGTAGTGTTCCACTATATATTAAGGGATTTAGGGGTTAGGGCGGATGTTTTGGCACAGTAAGCTTGTATTAGCTATCAGTAAAGCAGCGGTGTCAAGTAACGGATTCTCCAAAATACCTTTAAAAAAATGTGTGTCAACATATGAATCAAGTAAAACAGAAAATGGATTACTCACTATTGAACAGCAATAATATAAAGTTAATTGCTTGAAGTAGGAAGCTGTGTAGCAATCTTTGCTTCTTGACATACTGTA
The DNA here is from genome assembly GCF_000732505.1 of Cyprinodon variegatus. Taxonomy (NCBI): domain Eukaryota; kingdom Metazoa; phylum Chordata; class Actinopteri; order Cyprinodontiformes; family Cyprinodontidae; genus Cyprinodon; species Cyprinodon variegatus. The sequence goes on from NW_015150619.1 coordinate 1,219,782, forward strand.
TGGTTGGCCTGATGGTAACACTTCACGAAGCTTATGGTGGGGCAGTGATTAGTCTGTTACCGTTCAAAGCAGAAACTCTAAAACTGATTGTTGACAGGGCCCAGACTGGCAACAAATAATCCTCCGCAGGTCCATCTTTTAAAATTGGAAAACTTTAGTTTTGGATTGTATAATTGAGGTTGTACTGTATATAACATTGGCACTTTTTTTTTTACAGCAGTAGTGGCTCGTCTTTTGTAGTGACAGGAAAGGCGGTACAAGAGAGGGGGAGAGACATGCTGCGAAGGACCACAGGTCGGATTCAAACCTGGGTCAGCCATGTCAAGGGATAAGGACTCTGTACATGGGTCATGCATGCTAACCCCCGCGCCATCGAAGCACGCCCCAAGCTCAATTTTATAGGATTTCAAACTCGTTCGGTCCTGATGAACACAAGTGTTGACACTCTGGGCTTCATGCACTTGTTTAAAATACCCCAGGTTCTGCTCTTTAAGCTCACTTTGACAGCAGTAACAGCAAGATTAGACTCAGGAAAAGCGACATGCTGACATACAGGTAGAAAACAGATAAAATGAGAACCAGACAGGGATTTCATCTTATTGCTTTTTAAGCTTTATGGCAGAGTCAGTCAGACAGAGAGACAGGCAGACGGAGAAACAAGCAGACAGTTACAGGGGCAGTTAGACAGGCAGTCAGCCCTGGCATTTGTAGCAGATAAGTAAGCTATCAGAGGAAGGGGATAAATAGCAGAGTAAAGATTGGTCCTAGCCCCCTCAGAGAGGTGTGGGGGGCCACGATGCAGGCGTGGTGGGCAGATAGCCCCCTGCTCTCATTATACACTGCCTAATCCAAAACGATGTTTACTCAGAGAGAGAGAGGGAGAGAAGGGGCCACGCTTATCGAAGCCCTGCACAGTCTTCACAGTGTGTACGTGAGTGCCTGTTTGTGGGCGTGTGGGGGTGCGTGGGGGTGAGTGTGCGTTAAAATGAGCCTATTCCAATGGAAAAAAGGATCAGCAATGTCTCCAAGGCGGCCGCTGTTGGCTAGAATGTCGATGCTTATCACTCACTGCCGGGCTCTTCTGGTGAAAGGCGAAAAGGCTATCTAAACTGCTTATTCACAGCTTGTGTATTTACCATTTCAGCAAGGTGGAGTCATCAATCTGTAATTGCTATTAATATTAACATGTTGATTTTAGTAGGACAGGCTTTTATAAAGCTTTAGCTAATTTAATTTGCCAAAGGATGAAGGCCCTTTAAACCTTAAAATGATTTTTGACTTTCTGATTTTGAACTTCTGTCAAAATAAGTTATTCCTCTAGTTCCTCACCTGGTTGACTTTCAAATCTTTTGCATCTTTATTGCTGTTGTAACACATTTTACAGACTACATGACAATCTCCAAGAAAGATTAGCAGTCTTATTTTGAAGTTTTAGGTTGTTGTAAGGCATACATTGCAATTGAGTAGAACTTGTACTACAGTTTAAATTTTTCTTTTATACTAATAAAAATACATTTTTTATGCCTTAAATTATTTGTCCCCATTGTATTAAAATTATATTGACTATCGACCATTTTCCTGCGCATCGAAATCGATCTTGGAATTTCCCAACGTGCCCAACTCTAGTTTCACTGGATTGTGCATGAGTTAGTGACTGGTCCAGGCTGCTTTTTTATAAACTGCTGCATCAGAAGGCCATGGCTAAGAGGTTAGGGAGATCCAGTTTTCTTTATTAGCAGATTGAGTGCATTTGAATGCAAAATGAGTCAATTTTTTTCGTTAAATTAAGGAGGTAACTGAGAAACTTTGCCAATGGAAGTTTATATTTGAAATAAGAAAAAAAAAGGCATTATATTATTTTAAGTGAATATTATTTATCTTATTTTAAGAGGAAAAATACTCAATTCATCGGCAAATCCTCCTATTTATCTTCTCAAATTAAGGCTAAATATACTTAATTTGAAAATGTTTTACTTTTTTTATCTTGTTTTTGAAGTCTGGGCCTCCCTTCTTAAGCTGCTGCCCCCGCGACCCGACCCCGGATAAGCGGAGGAAGATGGATGGATGGATGGATGGATCTTGTTTTTGCAGTAGTTCCCTAATAATATGCTTAAAATGTATTGGTCTTTTGGCCTGATCTACTTATACATCAGATAAGGAGCACTACATTTCTTGTGCAAACAAATAATTGGGTGCAGTCACTGTGTGCGTTGTGGGTGGTCTGTTAAAATGTGTGCAAAAGCTGCTGGAACTGCCTACTTAAAGCCGGGCTTACACTGTGCGATTTTTTGCCCTTTTCGGTGCGATATTCCAGTCATGCGATAATCTTTCGATTGGCCCGACTTTCAGCCTGATCGTGCTTCATGTAGTTTACAGGGTGTAACGAGTGGCTACCAGCCTCTTACGACCACCTCCTGATTAGGAATCGTGAGGTCAGGAGGAAATCAAACATGCTTGATTTTCAGTCAACCATTGTGGGCAAAAGGCTCAGTGGGCATGCACAAACAAAGATTCTTGTTCTTCTTCCTCTCAGATGAAAACACAGAACCATGGCGGGGGTGTGAGTGAAATGGAGTTCTTTCTGTAATATTCACAGACCGTAGTAGCCACGTTTGCTCACTTTGTCTAAATATGTCGTCGCCTTCTCTTTTTAGGGCTTTCAGCACAAAATTGCAAAATTGTCAAGGCAGCACGTTTGACTCTAGTGAGCTTCATATTCCTTTACTACTGGTTTGGCGTCCGGATAGGTGAGTCCTAGTAGGGCCATCTCTCTCCGGGGCTGAGTCCGATGTGGTTTTTACACATGCAGTGTGAGCAGGTAGATCAGATCAAAGTGTCGGGCCACACATGCATTGTGAGCTGTGAACTCTCACTGTACGACTAAACCGCAGGGTTTCGTCCTACAGTGTGAGTTGCAGCTGCGTTCAACGACTGTGTATGCCTCGCTTAATGAAGATTTTGTGTGTGTTAATGCTGGGTACAATTCCTTTATACAAAACATATAGGCAGAGGAGGCAGCTTCTCAAATTAACTATATTCAAACTGTACAAATAAAAATACAATTCAGTTCAATTCAGTTTTTTTATGGTACCAATTTACAACACATTTCATCTCAAGGCACTTTAAAGAGACAATTCAACCAGATCATACAGTCAAATTGATTAAAAGTTTTCTAAGAAAAAACAGTTGATTGCATCGACTTATTGACTCAAAAGCAATCCCTCACACCAAGCATGCTTGTAGCGACAGTGGAGAGGAAAGCTCCCTTTTAACAGGAAGAAACCTCCAGCAGAACCAGGCTCAGTGTGAGCGACCATCTGCCGAGGCTGATTAGGGTTCAAGGAGACAGAAGCAGACTTATACCCCGTTTACACTACCCTTAAAAAACTGAGCCGAGACCGGTCTGAGCTCAGTAACTGAGATAACTTGTCGTGTGTGAACGGAAACAACCTGAACTGAACCGAGATAGACATAACCGGACCGCGCTAACTGCAGACCAGTTCCCGAGGTGGGTTCGGTTTTTTCCTGGCTCGGTTCTCTGATAACAAGAGCGCATGAGCAGAACGCGTCATCGCCGACTGGCTGAA